>NC_090022.1:156392591-156535091 GCF_037176765.1 Anolis sagrei
CATGAATCGCATAAATGTCCTCAAGTGGTGTTACATATGGATTAAGCTATGCAACCTTTGCATTTAATGGCAATACTGCATAACTGAATGCTCAACAAATTGTACAACCAAATTTAGAAACAAAGGGATCCCACCATCAACTTCAGCAGATGGATGCACAATGGCCAAGAATGTGCATGTGTAATTTGCATTTCACATGCAACTTGAAATAAATGTGATCATTCAGTTGGGAAATTATACACAGGAAAGTTACCAACAGAATGCCAGCTGCTGTTGTCTTTTGCAAAATGCTGGAAAACCTCTCCAACCGAACCGATGTTAGCCAAGATGTTATTTCACAACATTTAATGCATAACTTTACATTCCCAGAACGACTTCACTGACACAATATACGACCATGATAGACAATCCTGAGACTGCATGATGACAGACAATCCTGAGAACACGTGATGGGACACTACAAAATGTCCCACTGGATTCCCACCATAGGATCATGGAATCTGTTAATTGTAAGGGTCCAGGAGGCCATCTAGTTCCAGCCCTACCACACAGGAATATAAAACTAAAGCTCTCTTGAAAGATCCCCGTCCTATCTCTGCTTAAAAAAATCCCAAAACTGAAAAACCCACCAACCTCTGAGATAATCCGTTCCACTGTTGAACGGCATTTTAAAAAGTCTTACTAATGTTTAGTTTGAATTCCCTTTCCCGTAATTTGAATTTGTTCGTATTTAATTCTCTGGAATAGCAAAAGACAAACTTTTTACATCTTCTGGATGACTTTCCTAATGCGGCAATGTAAAAAAATCCAACTGGCAGTTGGATATGGCAGGCTCTCACCATATAATGGAGCACTAGGATGTCTGGGAACATTTTTTCCAGTTAGGTGGAATGACAATTACTTTCCAGTGTTGAACCCTTGTGCATTACATCAACTGCACAATAGCCACGCTGTTTGCTTTGCCCGTGCAATGGTCCAGCTCTGACAATGTTCCTTCCCTGCAACTCCTCAGAATATAACTATTGCACAAGGCACTTTCATAAGGTGGCCCATGATGTTGCAAATTCCTAATAGGATATCAGCCACTGATTTCTTTGAAAAATATTATACACATTATTTTTTCATTAAAAAGCCTAGAAATATAAAACATGAGGTAAATGCACAGAAACTCTCTTGCTTAAGGGAAATAAGAGATTTAAATATTTTATTCTCACACGTGAATATTAAATAAACAGTGGTTTCCATTCCTAATTAGAAGTAGTTATACACTAGATATCCATTAAGTGGATGCATGTCGGCAATCCGGAGTTCAGCCAACCTTAACCACACCAGATAGATACATACATGTCTAAAATAATGTTACTTATCTTCATCTGGAGTTACTAATTGCAATGTGTAAAGGATTATATATGAGAAGAATAGGACTCCTCATCTGGATTTAGTAATTATATGCAAGCAATTATACGTGATAAGAAATTATTTATTTCATTATTAGATTTATAGTCGTAAAAAGGGGGACTCAAGGTGGCTAGCAATAAAAAATCAAATAAAACAAAAACAGTTAAAAACTGTGAAACGGATTAATTAAATGATAAAACAAATTAGAAACAGTTAAAACACATTAGTAAATAATGTTTAAATAGTACCCATCTGGTCAAAAGCCTCCTCAGAAGTGCCCTATGTAATTACCAAAGTTAGAATTATAGAATCAAAGATTTGGAAGAGACTTCATGGGCCATCCAGTCCAACCCCCTGCCAAGAAGCAGGAATATTGCATTCAAATCACCCCTGACAGATGGCCATCCAGCCTCTGTTTAAAAGCTTCCAAATAAGAAGCCTCCACCACGCTCCGGGGCAGAGAGTTCCACTGCTGAACAGCTCTCACAGTCAGGAAGTTCTTCCTAATGTTCAAATGGAATCTCCATTCTTGTAGTTTGAAGCCATTGTTCCGCATCCTAGTCTCCAGGGAAGCAGAAAACAAGCTTGCTCCCTCCTCCCTGTGGCTTCCTCTCACATATTTATACATGGCTATCATATCTCCTCTCAGCCTTCTCTTCTTCAGGCTAAACATGCCCAGCTCTTCATAGGGCTTGTTCTCCAGACCCTTGATCATTTTAGTCGCCCTCCTCTGGACACATTCCAGCTTGTCAATATCTCTCTTCAATTGTGGTGCCCAGAATTGGACACAATATTCCAGGTGTGGTCTAACCAAAGCAGAATAGAGGGGTAGCATTACTTCCCTAGATGCTCCTATTGATGCAGGCCAAAATCCCATTGGCTTTTTTGCCACTACATCACATTGTTGGCTCATGTTTAACTTGTTGTCCACAAGGACTCCAAGATCTTTTTTCACACGTACTGCTCTCGAGCCTCCAGGGGAGGGATATCATAGTTGAGTATAAATAACTTGAGAGCTGGAGACATTGACTTGTGAAGTCATAGGGGTGAGCCCTGGTGATGTCATTAATTCCTTAATTTCTTAAGCATCAACCACTGATATAGGAATATGCAGTCCAAATCACAAAACCAGCCCTAACAAATGATATGATGTGATATGACACACACACACATACATATGCATACTTTCAATGGCAGCCCTTTTGTCCTGAGATTCCTCCTACTTGCCCAAAGGATCATAGAAGATGGCCCATGTCAGGAGACTCTGAGCCAGGCTCTGACATATGGGACCCCTACGGCCTAGAATCACTTACCATGGAATTCAACTACTTGGGAGGTGCCCTTGAAAAGGCCCTCTGGGGTTATGTTGGAATTAAATTGGCCATCTTCTGGGATGGCATTCAACAACTTCTGCTGCTTTAAGCTGTGAAGATCGCATTTTCAATTTGTGAAGATTGCATTTTAATGCTCCCAACAACCAGGACCACCTGGAAACAGTGGGGCGACTGCTGTGGTGTAGAATTATTTCCTTGATTTGCTACTTCCACTAAGATTTTTTTTAAATCAGAACAAAGTGGTTTTAAAGGTTATGATATCCCTCCCCTGGAGGCGGACACCCTCCTTCCTATCAACTAAGGAGAAACCCAACTCATTCCGCTGCATGTTGCGATCTGCCCATTTCAAAAGTAATGGATATCCTCTTGGGGTGTCTTTGTTAATAAGGAGACACAGCTGTAACGAGGAGGTCTTATTATTTGGCTAAATGAGAGGCATACGATTTGAGGTTGGGAATCTTGCCATGATAGGGAAAGAATGCCAGCTAAATTACCTTTGGGATGTCCTCCAATTGTATTATTCTGTGAAAAGAATTCAGCAGTTTGAGTGAAAGTCTGGCAATTACCGCCTTGAATGAAATGTAAAGTCTGCTTCTCTGTGCACTCTTGGAAAGTTAAATAGTTTGATACGTACGCTGTGGATTGCAAGTGCTCAGAAAGCAAAAGCCAACACAGAGAGGCCTAAATTCAATTGTTATTCCAAAATAGAGTAGAATCAACCAGAATCAATAAAAACTTAGTAAATCAGTGCTTACATAAAATCCACTAATTTTGTTGGATAAACAGCACAAAAAAAAAAAAGATTATGACAACCAGACTGATTGATAACTGGCAAATAGAGGGAGAAAATGTGGAGGCCGTGACAGACTTTGTATTTCTAGGTGCAAAGATGACTGCAGACGCAGACTGCAGCCAGGAAATCAGAAGACGTTTACTTCTTGGGAGGAGAGCAATAACCAAACTTGATAAAATAATGAAGAGTAGAGACATCACACTAGCAACAAAAAGTCCACATAGTTAAAGCAATGGTATTCCCCATAGCAACCTATGGATGCGAGAGCTGAACCATAAGGAAGGCTGAATGAAGGAAGAGAGATGCTTTTGAACGGTGGTGCTGGAGGAAAATTCTGAGAGTGCCTTGGACTGCAAGAAGTTCAAACCAGTCCATACTCCAGGAAATAAAGCCCGACTGCTCATTGGAGAGAAGGATATTAGAGGCAAAGATGAAGTACTTTGGTCACACAATGAGAAGACATGAAAGCTTGGATAAGATAGTGATGCTGGGGAAAAGGGAAGGAAAAAGGAAGAAGGGCCAGCCAAGGGCAAGATGGATGGATGGGATCCTTGAAGTGACTGGCTCAAACTTGAAGGAGCTGGGGGTGGCAATGGCTGACAGGGAGCTCTGGCGTGGGCTGGTCCATGAGCTCACAAAGAGTTGGAAATGACCGAATGAATAAACAACACTCTCCTTGTGGACAAACAACTGCATTTTGGTAAGAAGTTATGCCCACGACTGATCACCATGTAAATAGGCAAATTTTAAGCATCACCCTGCAGATTGTGGATTTGGGTTTACTATTAAATGGTTGTTATTATTGGCTGTCATTTTAAAATATTAATTTGCAAGGACTTTAGCTTAGAGGCAGAAAAACTCAAACTGAATCCCCAGCATCTTTTCTGAAAGAATTTAAGTAAGCCTCTTGTAGAGATGTGTTTATTATAAAGTGTTATTTATAATATGTTTAAACTGTATTTATAATGTTTATTATAAAGTGTTATCTATAATGTGTTTGAATCTGTATTTATACATTACATTTGTTGCCAGGGCCTAGCTGAGAGAGATAGGTTGCCATGGTGACAAAGCCTCAGAGGAGGTGGGCGGAGTTTAAGGAATAAAAGGTTTGAAAGCGTCAGTTAATATTCAGTCAGGAGGAAGAGACCCTGAGGAGAAGAGCAGAGCCAGTTAAGGGCTCTGGGAAATAGCAGAGTCAAGAAAGGACTCTGGGGAAAGTAGTTTAGTCCGGTGGATGAGACCCGGGGAAGAGGATCAGAGTCAGTTAGGGCTCTGGGTTGTGAAGCTGTGGAGAATTCAGTTAGTTCTTAGGATTTGTGAATATTTCTTCAGCAAGAGAGCTGAAGGTGTTACCTTGTTAGATTGCTTAGGTTAAAAGAATCTAACAGAAGGGGTTTTAAGGATCGCCAGTAAGGAAAGACTGGTGATCAGTGGTTTGATCCGAGTATAGGACAAACAGTGTGGAATATTCACAATAGGGAACTCTGAAGTAATAAAAGCACTTCACTAAAGAAGGAGTTTATAGAATTGTAACATCAGAAGCTTGAATGTAACTCAAACCAGCCATTTTGTAACATCAAGCCTTGTGCCAAGTTCACATTCTCAAAACTGCAACAATTACGTTCTGTTAACAATAAAATTTGTTCTCTTTGTATTTCAAACCTGCCTCCTCCATTGCTTTATGCTTGGTGCATTCCACACTACCAACGTCACCTCACAACACAACTAAAGATAAACAGAGACATAAACCAGCGTCTCTAAACATATTGGTGGCAGCTTAATTGATATTTAAAGGAAGGTTCCTCACAGAATATTGGTGGCATTAAAGAAGATTAATACTTCCTCACATAATTTTTGGTGGCATCTAGTGGGATTAGTGCTTCTTTACACCTCTTATTTACGTTTCTAAGGAAATTCTTCCAACCAGTCCATGTTGGCAATTGTGTCCCAATGAATTCAACAGAAGGCAGCTTCCTATATTTCTAGTTACAACCCCAGTAGTTTCAGAAGCAGCTTCAGTTTAAATCAAATATATGCCCTCTGTGCATCTTTTAGCCTACAATTTCACCTTAGACAGAATTCTTGTGCGCACTCTCACTTAATATAACACATTTTCTATGCTATTTCTTCCCTCTGACATAAGTGAAGAACTGTGTGGCTAAATTCAGAACAGTGTGTATCTCGAAGTATGACTGCATCTCAGTTTGTGTGTTGGTTTCAAAAGTGTGAGTGAAGTAACTTCACATTCAAATGTGAAGTGAATGCATTTCTGCTCCATCCCTACATAATGTTAGTATGTCAGCTGTAGTGTGTATGTGTGTCACACCAATATAAAAAGAAACTTTTGAATCTATGTAAAATAAGCAATAAATATTTTTTAATATATAAATGAAAGGTTTTGATGAGATACGTTGTGTCCCCATACATTTTGTTATTACAGTGTATGTATGTGCCTGTGTCTCTTATAAGGGGTTGGTTGAACCTCCACTTTGCTAATAAAACTGAATCAATGTGTTGCGAAATAACACAGGTCTAAAATGTGTGCAATCAACATGAAATATTTGGAAAGCTCTGCTGTAGTAGTACAGCGAGAAATCCTAGTTCCCATTGTGTGTGGGAACTGGAACTTCTTCTTGGTGGGAAGACAGGGAATTCATGACCACTTTGGTTTCTAACTAACACTATCTGTGGCCCCAATGACAGTCGGGTGATTAATCCATTCTGGAATCTATTGCAAACTTTAAAGGAGCTATCAAGACTGGGAAAGATATTTCAGAAACAAGGTTCAACTCTCTGGATAGCTTCTTTAAATGCAGAATAAAATCCACAGCAGATTCGTGGCCTCTACACTGACATGGGAACCAAGAGCTGCCACAAATTGCATATAAAATATCATACAAACACACTCTAAGAATCCATATTTATTGGATAGACAGGAAACAAATTGTACAAATAAGCAAGTGTACAGTGTTCCCTCGCTGTTTCGCAGTTCGCATTCCACGGACTCGCTGTTTTGCGGTTAGGGTTTAGAATTAATATTCTAAACCCTAACTGCGAAACAGCAAGTCCGCGGGCACCATGACTGCCGGGGTGAGGTGGGGAAGCTAGCCCTGGCCAATCCAGGGGCGGGACCTGCCACTGGTTGAATCGGCCAGGGCTGGTTTCCCCACCTTGCCCCAGCAGCCATGGAGCCCCTGAAAAAGGCTGCCAGGGTGAGGTGGGAAAGCCAGCCCTGGCCTATCCAAACAGCGGCAGGCTCTGCTCCTGAATTGGCCGGGGTCAGCTTCCCCACCTCCTCCTGGAAGTCTTTGCAAGGCTTCCCTGGGCCTCCATGGCTGCCAGGGCAAGGTAGGGAAGTTGGCCCTGGCCGATTCAGGGGCAGGGCCTGCCGCTGGTTGGATTAGCCAGGGCCGACTTCCCCACCTCGCCCCAGCAGCCATGGAGCTCTGTGGAGGCCCAGGGCAGCCCTGCAAAGGCTGCTAGGGCAAGGTGGCTGATTCGTTGGCCAGCTGGCCAAGCAGCAAGAAACTTTCTGCCACGCAGGGGGCTTCTGGGAAGAAGAAGCCCCTGCATGCAGGATGGCCAGCCAGCCTAGCAGCCAAAGACTTCCAGTCGATCAGGGGCTTCTGGGAAGAAGCATGGCTGGCAGGAGAGCACCCTCTGCCACAACAGCCCTTGCCCAGTAAGTCGGGCAAAGCATTTCTAATTTTATATACAGTATATGGTGTCCCTACGTCGCGGTTTTTCACTTATCGCGGATGGTCCTGGAACGTAACCCCAGTGAAAGTGAGGGAACACTACATGTTTTCTAAAGTACTCCCTCAAAATAGCAAAACTTGTGCTCAGTCATTTTGCCTCCATAACTCCATTCTACATGAGCTGGTCTACATCATTTCAGACTGCAGAAAGTTTCTATGACTACATGCTCATCTCCCCAAAACAAAACAAATGTTGTTGCTAAAAGAACTACAAAGGATATTAGGTGTCAAGGAGAAAGGTTCTTGCCTCACCTGTGAACTAAAATATAATGACACCAAAAAGCAAGGGACTGGAAGGGAAAGGAGTGATTTCCCCAATTTCACATCTCTCCTGATGAACCAGAATCAAAACCACAAAGTGAAAAAGGAGAAATGTATAGGCCGGGAGAGAGATTTCATCAGAAGCAGGAGAACAAGGGTGAGAGGGAGACAGCAAATGCAAAAGACACAGCCTACTTTTCATGCCCCCAGTTAGAACCACTCATGGCACATCTTTCCCTTTGTAAAGAATATATATGACTCTAAAAGTCAGCCAAGCACAAGTCTCTTAATTCCCTCAGGTAGCTTTTGTGCTCATTGCAACACATTATACAAAATGACTATTGTGAGAGATTTTTGTTGTGGTCCTCAGGCACTCCATGAGGATCGTAGAAGACATTAAAGAAGCATACATATGCATATAATATAGAATATGGATATTTCAAGTGTAGCACTCAGAAAAGTAATATACTGCCCAAAGGGTACTGCTGTATAAGAAACAGTACATTGGGAAGGGAATATTCTCCTAGCACCATTATTCTAATTGTATTCACCACCATCATCACTTTTTAAACAGAGCAGAACAAACAGGAGAACTAACCATGGGTCTTCTAAAACCCGTAATTTGACTTTTAAATGCAGATCAAGAAGAAGGCAGCATAGGAGAAGGCATGTTAGTCTATTCCTGCACAACACAAAGCGATCCTTGTGAAAATAATAGATTCGTTGTAGCACACTAAGCCTCACAGATGTTTTTATCTGTACAAAATCTCTACCACCTTAAGACAAATAGGAACAGGACTCAGCTAAAATTTATCTACTTTGGTTCTGACATTTGGAGAATTGCCACAGAACACCTCCCTTTTGTGATGATGGTGATTAATGGCAAAATATTTGCCATTCATGTACATTTCTCTTCTTTATTCTCAACCGATTCCACTTGCCCTCTATGATATCATCAGGTAGGGCACATTTATCATGAGATATGATCTCATCCTACTCGGTAGTTGATTAATGCATTTCTGAGATCACCTTCATGATTCAGGAAAGAGGAAGAAGCTGAAGCCAGGACGGAAATGTTCCCAAAGTAAAAGTTCTCAGCAGAAACAATAACTCTACATAGAATGTGAGAAAGGTGAATATTGACACTAAAGGATTTGCAGGGAATATTTATACCTCACTGACATTTTTTATTTGAACCTGAAACATAGATCCAAGAAATATTTGGCACAGTCTACAGAGGAGGGGCCATTTCTGGAAAATGCTAAAAGAACGACGTCATTGGGGGGCTCCCGTTTGCAATGAGCTCCATAACAATTCACAAAAATCTCAAGCAATTGGGAGTGATTTTTTGTCGTGTCAGGAGTGACTTGAGAAACCACAAGTCGCTTCTGGTGTGAGAGAATTGGCTGTCTGCAAGGACGTTGCCCAGGGGATGCTCGGATGTTTTGATGTTTTATCATCCTTGGGGGAGGCTTCTCTCATGTCCCCCTATGAGGAGCTGGAGCTGATAGAGGGAGCTAATCCGTGCTCTCCCCGGATTCGAACCTGCGGCCTGTTGGTATTCAGTACTGCTGGCACTGCACCACCGGGGGCTCCTCATTGGGAGAAATGCCTCAGGTAGATATCGTCAGTGACTCCACTGCTTCATAGAAACAAAACTTATCTAGGATGATATTTTAAATGTACAGTCTAGCATTCATAGAATCATAGAGTTAGAAGACACCTCATGGGCCATCCAATCTAACCCCATGCCAAGAAGCAGGACAATCACATTCAAAGCATCCCTAAGAAACTTTGTCCAGTGGTTCTCAACCTGTGGGTCCCCAGGTGTTTAGGCCTACAACTCCCAGAAATCCCAGCCAGTTTACCATCTGTTAGGATTTCTGGGAGTTGAAGGCCAAAAACATCTGGGGACCCCAGGTTGAGAACCACTGACTAAGACAATCCTCAGCTTTTGCACGGGTCACATCTTCTGTTTGCCTCCATTCATATCTATTTCGAGCACGGGTTGATCAGCATACCATTGTATGGCCATGTTTGTCTCTCACATTATATGCCATATGGAATGGATCAGACTATCGGGTGGGAGGACAACCAAGAGGTCTCGTCCATCCCGGCAGCTACCATGTTCCCGTGGCATTACTCCAGCACTCACTTGGCCTGCAAAGCAACGATTAAGTTGAGCAATGTGGCGTACCTAAGAAGCCCTATGAAATATATGGGGTTGCTACAAGTTGCCTGGTGACTCAAAGCCACACACAACACATTCACTTCAATTGTAACAACACTATTTGGTTGTTTCTAAAGACTGATAGGTCCAAAGGTGTGACAAAAATTCTCCATAGATTTTATGCTCTCTTCACATTAATATACATCAAAATCCATAAAACATTATTGAAGGGTGACAAATTTTTGGCACCACTTTGAGTGATAGCAAAGTCACAAATGGTGAAATCAGTGTTTGTTCACAATCTGACACAAATTGCAAGTGTCCTCACTCTCTCACTCTGTCTCCTACAAGGAAACTGACCTTGGAAAGATACCCTGCAATTTTCTTCCACTGAGGGTAAGGAGTGTGAGAAAATATTACAGAAATTAAGTATTCAGAAAGCAAACCTCTGGCAGGCGGCCTCCACTATTGCATAATCTGAGTCCAAGGGTTTTGCAAGGCCTGTGCTCTATTGTCAGCTATTGAGAAGAGTAGACCTCCCTTTGGGCTCCGGCAATGTTAACAAGCCTCATTTGATCACAGATGGCAGGGCTTGGCTCTGGCCAAACGATTGACATTGAGGCACTGTACTACGGTGGGATATGACTATTAATGAAGAGACTTTTAAATATACATTCAGCAAGAGCCTCTTGGTTGTTTTGATGTGCAGATTGCACATGAAAGTGCAGTACCTGTGGCAGCGAATGTCCTTTCCCCTTGATTATTTGTTGTTGTTATTCTGTGACCTTAAGACATTTCCAACTGATTGCAACCACAAGGCAAACCTATTAAAAGATTTTCCTAACAAGATTTGTTCAGAGAGGGTTTGCCTTCCTTGGAGGGTATGATTTTCGAACCTTGTTTTCCTAGTCCAGCACTTAAACCACACTGGCAATGCGTATCTCTTACCAGTTCCTTTTTTCATTAAAAGAAGGAGGTTTTGCCCGATATGAATATTTTTACAGATAGATCGGTTGATTTCCAAGCCACCTCTTGATTGCTTCAGTGCCTGCTGGTGAAGTTGAAATGATTTATTCCCTCCATCCTATTGGGTCCTATTTTCTCCACAGTATGCCGTATTTATTTAACTACTGGAAACGTTTAACGCTGCTATTCCTGAGCTACAAGAGACCATCACAAAAGAAGTATTAAAACAAGCCTTAAACACTTAGGTTTCAAACAACCAGCTCACAACAGCGATAAATAAAACTACCCCACTCAGTAGATGCCAAAAACTCAAATATCTTTGCAAATGCTCTGCTATTCTCTCCAGGAAGATACAATGAGGCGGACAATGAAGCAGAAAAGTTTCCCCAGCCTCAAAACAACAGCAGGAAAGCCTCTCTTGGGATGATTATATCCTTTCCTAGTTGACAAAGATATCTCAAGCACAGAAAGCTTGTACTGATGACATTGACACTATTGGGTCTGAGGCCACGAAGGGCTTTACATTTAAGCAGCATGTTGGCTTTTATATCTTCAAAAGGAACATAGCTCTGCCTTCGGAGGAGAAAGGCACCCGCCACATAAAATAGTCTCTTTCTAACATGCAGCAAGCATTCATATTTTAGGTGCACATTGAGGACATATGTATTTATGCAAGCCTTCCTGGAGGGCAACTAAAATTATCAAGGCTCTGGAGAACAAGCCCTATAAGGAGTGGCTTAAAGAGCTAGTCATGTTTAGCTTGCAGAAGAGATGGCTGAAAGAAGACGTGATGAGGGTCATGTATCAAGATGTGAGAGGAAATCACAGGGAGGAGGGAGCAAGCTTGTTTTCTGCTGTCCTGGAGACTAGGGGCCCTTCCACACAGCCAGGCATGTAGCCGGGGGGGGGGGGGGGGGGCTTGAGGGGCTTCAGCCCCCCCCCCCCAAATTCTCATGGTGGTCCGCAAGAAGGCCTTACTGGTACATTATTTAAACTGTTATGTTTATTCATACCATGATCTGATCACCATGCTCAATATATCCCATATGCATGGAGGTATTGGGATAATGATACAAAAGGTTTGCTAGGGTAGACCCTCTTTCACCCAGACTCAGCCCCCCCCAAATCAAACTCCCCCCCCCCAATCAAAATCCTGGCTACGGGCCTGCACACAGCCCTATGTCCCAGAATATCAAGACAGAAAATCCCACTTTATCTAAATGTGAGATCAGATAACCCAGTTTAAAGCAGATAATGTGGGGTTTTCTCCCTTGATATTCTGGGATATAGGGTTGTGTGGAAGGGCCCTTGAGTACAGAACAATGGCTTCAAACTACAGGAAAGGAGATTCCACCTGAACATGAGGAAGAACTTCCTGACTGCAGGAGCTGTTCAGCAGTGGAACTCTCCGCCAAGGAGTGTGGTGGAGGCTCCTTCTTTGAAGACTTTTAAACAGAGCCATCTGTCAGGGGTGCTTTGAATGCGATTTTCCTGCTTCTTGGCAAGGAGTTGGACTGGATGGCCCACGAGGTCTCTTCCAACTCTGTGATTCTACAATTCATGCATCCAACCATGCTTTTTATTCATGAGGAAGTGTAAATACAGCATATATTCACTTTATGCATTTATATATTTATACCTTATGATATAAATGTATCCTTATATATTATAGATGCTTATATTTTATATACATATTTATAAAGATATTTTATATGTTCAAATATTCAGTTTATGTTCTAATGGTTTGAATCGACTGGTGTGAAAGCTGCAAATGTCAGTGGAATATAGGAACTCGGAAATAAATATACATTTTAAATGTGTCTAGCCCATATTGCCTCTATATTTCCAGCACAAGAGTGCAGTCAAGAATAAAAAGAGCCCCTTTACCATGTTTGATCTGCAGCAGAGAAGGCGTAAGAGCATAAGGAGGGTCATGGTGGATCAAATCAGAGGCTCATCTGGCACAGCATTCTGTTCGCTCAGTACCCAACTGGTAGCTTAAGGGAACCCTATAAGCAGGACTTGAGCTGAACAGCACCTTCCCTCTTACATTTCCTAGCAAACAATATAAATATAGATACAGCTCCTCTCCAGCCCAGTGGCCTCTTCATACTGTTGCTGCTTAGCAATTCCCACACCTGTCTAATCAATTCATATCTGGCGTATTATTTGTTTCACAATTGCCAGGAGTGGAATGAATGCAGGAGAAAAAGCTGTGCTCTTCTCATAAAGGAACACTGTCAGACCTAGTTCTCCGGTTGTGAAAACGGACCACACTATGGCCCAACTTCTTCTGGCCAGTTATGAATGCATAACCTAGAGTAATGCACCTGTGACTGTTTCATATTCCTTGTCCCCATGTAACCTCCAGTTTCAGGGATACATAGAAACTGTGAAAGTCTTCCAATCCTCACTTTCCAGGCAGTAGGCTCTGCACTCCATGAGGGGTTTCTTTCATTTGGGGGGCAACTCACTGATGGTCCAATACCACTCTTGTGTAAATGATAGTTAGCATGAATGGGAATTGTGACAGCGGCTTTGCCTGTCACCCCAGAGATCACTCACAGAAGGAGGTGAGAATGGTTGTCAACCACAGAGGAATAGACTCCCGTTGAAAGCAGTGACTACTGCCCAGTAAGTGGAGACTGGGGAAATTGGAACAGGATTCATAATTCCCCAATGGGATATTTGTTTATTTATTTATTTATTTCATATATTTATATCCCGCCCTTCTCCCCACAAGGGGGACTCGGCGTGGCCTCACATGAGCATCAGAGGATGCTAACAACGTAAATACCATAAAAACTACAACTCACAATAAAATCATTTTAAAACATTGTACATCATCATTAAAATTTAACAATAAATTAATAGATTAACGTGCCAATAAAACCAAGCCAAGCCGGGAGAATCCAGGTCACAAAAATCCAAAGGTGACAGGAATTAAACTGGGGGCCTTCAAATGCTTTACTATGGAACTACATAACCTTTTTCTCAGATCTTTTTAAATTTATTTTTATTAAGGTTTTAACAGTGATGCATTAAAATAGGGGAAACATTTTTTTAAAAAGGGTGGGGAGGGAGGGGGGAGGGACAGATTTCTTCCCCAGGTCTTAAGTCATTTATATATATCTGAAAAGACTAAGGACTTTATCACATTAAGATGGATTTGACACGCATCGTGGTAAATCCGGCCGGGCCCAGTGTGGGAAACCCGTTGCCCATCACCCCACATCACCTGGCTTCCCTCTCACTCTATACCATAGGGGAAGCATCTGCCAACCAGCTTCCCCCCATTGTTGCCTATGGAACATGGGAGGTCTCCCGGGTTGCTGCCACAGTAGCCTACAATGCTCCCTCTTCACCTGTGCCACGGAGCCCCACCGGAAGTAGATCTATGTCATGGGATGGGAGTCAGTGGGCTCCGTGCCATAAGTAAAGAGGGAGCATCATATGACGGGCAATTTCCCGTCAGTTTTAATTGTATGTTGTCTGATGGATAATGTTATATGTTTATCATCTATGTTTTTATTTTAATTGCTTGTATTGTTGTGATTATTGCTTGTATTGTTGGGTTGGGCTCGGCCTCATGTAAGCCGCACCGAGTCCCTTGGGGAGATGTTAGCGGGGTACAAATAAAGTGTTATTATTATTATTATTATTATTATTATTATTATTATTATTTTGCCCACCTGATGAGGTAGCAAGTTATACTTAGATACTGTATCACCATGCTATTCTACACAAAGCCAACCACAGTTGATACTGGAAACTGAGTAGAGTCAGGCCTAGTCAATACCTGGACCACCAAAGATACTATTTCCAAGTACGGCTAGGAAATAATACTGCTTGAAACTCTACATAGCTGCTGCAACTGGAGTTGATCACACTGCGCTAGACAGATCAAATGGTCTGACTTGCTACACAGCTGCTTTCTGTATTTTTATGTTCATCAGACAGAAGCTGAACCTGTTCTAATGACCTTCATGTAAGACAAACATTTTATCCTATAGGGCTCTATAGGAGGCACTGTGCTGGGGTCCCATTTTGTGGTCATGCTACAGAGGGACATTGCTTTCTATTGAAATGTTCATGGTGTTACAGAGACAACTTAATTCACGCTCTTTGCCTCCCTTCTTCCTGTGGAGAGTCTCCTAAGTGTGGGCCTTTTTATCCTGCTGTGGCATTTGAGCAAGGAAAATGAAATCTTCCAAGCAGACGTAAGGGACAACATGCTGTTGACCTAGATGGCTGCTTTACAAAATGCATTTCAAACACCTTCAATATGCTCCACTTGTTTTGACTATTTATGAAAAATATTGCAGTAAGTGTTAATGAGGATTTTTAGATCTATTTTCTCTAGGTAATTTCAGAAATGGGATTGTGGATCACATCCCCTTTCCCTTAAAGAAAACATGCTTTATGTGTGACTAATCTACACTTGATTGGAAGCTGGGTTAATTTATAGTAAACATCTAAATACTCAACATTTGTTGAGTAAAGCAAGGAGGGCTATAGGGATAAAGCCACTGACAATACATCTAAATATTGTTTACTATATTTGCTGTACTGTTTTAATCTGATAAAAGAGTTGTACATCAGAAATTCCCTGGGTTTTTCAACACAACCTTCTTATTAAACAACATCATTCTTTGAAATCCCCATTTGCTTTCCTTCTTTTTCTTAGATGGTTCGTTTTAAATAAAACCCATTTTAGTTGACATTCAGAGCAGTCAGCACAGGAGTATCTCATTACTTCACTTCGCTGCTCCATTATTTTATTTCTCTGATCGGTTCTGTGAAAAAAGATCCCCCATCAATTATGAATTTCTTTAGGAAGAAAAAAAAAGCTTCCAATTCCAAAGTGAAAATACGTAGTTTGAAAATTTATATAAGATTAAAAATATTTTCATTGTTTTTCAATTTAAGGTGTAATAGAGAGTTTTATAGAAATGGGTTGTTTCCAGGCATAATGCTATGAGACCATAATGCTAACCCAGTGATACACTACCACCTCGACTTCACTCTCTGAAGTTTCCTGCACTGCAATTCCCTTCTTTGGGGGAAGTGGGCAGTGCTTTCATATCTGGCTATGTAAAGATGATCCTGTGAGTCTGCTTGCTCCTCACAAAACAGTATATAGCCACGCAGATGACTTCAGAAACTGTTGAGGAAAGCAAGGAGGGCTATAGGGATCCAGGCAGATAGTTCTTATATGCCCCTCTCTCCACCAGACACTTCATGGCTATAGATTGGAGGCTGCAGATTAAGGGCTATTGAAAGGTCAGTCCTGGGACTTCATCACATTGAAGCAGGGAAGCGTTTGGTAGAGTAGAGCTTAATTTTGAAATGAAACTGATGATTTCCCTACCTTCACTACACTGTTAAATGTATCCATGTTACTCAGTTGTACTCAACATTCTTTCAGTTCATTTCCCATCACACTGTAATCCCTAGGCACCACCCACCATCCTTCCCCCATATTCTCTGTGGGGGGGAAACTCTTCTCTTTGAAATGTCAGCTATTATGTGTCTTAAATTCTGGAAGCAGGGAGGGAGGGAAAGCAGTGATGCTCTCTCTTTCTTGCTTGCTGTCTCTCTCTCGCTCTCAGTTGTCCCACAGAGAAGGGTGTGGACCTTAGAAAACTATAACTCCCAGGACTTCATAGTATGGAGTTATTGTATTTAAAGTAAAGTCCAGCAGCCTTCATTTCACAGTGTCCAGAGAAGGTTCATGGACCTTGGGAAATTGCAATTCCCAACACCATCTCATGGAGAAATGGCATTTAAAGTAATGTCCAACTACATTCACTCCACAGTGTAGATATACTCAGAGAAGGGTGTGAACCTTGGGAAACTATAACTCCCAGGAGGACTCCATTGCATGGAGCCATGGCATTTAAAGTGGGGTGCAAGGGCATTCATTTCATAAATGCATCAAGAGAAGGGTATGGACCTTGGAAAATTATTATTCCCATGACTGCACAGCATGGAGACATGGCATAATAATAATAATAATAATAATAATAATAATAATAATAATAATAATGGCATTTAAAGTAAAAACTAAGTGAGCAAAAGGTAATGGCGGAACTTTCCTAACAAGGATGCTTTTGTCTCAATTTCCGCTCTCACAAATTGGGGAAACATTTCATTTTAAACCTGAGAGCAATGAATGCTGTCACATTACAGAACTGGACAAACATCCGGATCATTACCAAAAAAATCCACTTCCCCACCACCTCCTGAAATGTTTGAAAAGAATGCTGGCACCCATGCTTAAAATACACAAAGAATGCTCTACTCTACACTTGTACTCAACCCAATGTGATAAACTACATTTTAAGTATAGAACTCGGTGGAATTGAGTAAATGTGACGGAGTGGCTGGAGGGGATGATAAGAGAGGCACATTGAAAGCAAAGTTCTTTTAAGGAACTACTGCTGCTGCTACTGCTGTTATTTTTACTCACCTCTCCTGGTGGCTTGAGGTGGGGCACAACACAGTGAAAACACTTCATCATAAAACATTATGTAAAATACATATATTAAAATGTATTTCTGACTGGGTAGGCCTGCTGGAAGAGATAGGTCTTCAATTGTCTCTTAAATTGTCTCTTAAATACAAATTTAGCTCTTCCAGCAGGTCATTCCACAGTCTTGGGGCAGCTGATGAAAAGGTCCTCTGGGTGACAGGTGCCAATTGGGTTCTGGATGGTGGAAAAAACACTCCACAGTGGACCTAAAGATTGAAACAAAAACTTTGTACTTTGTCCAGAAACTAATTGGCAGCTAGCAGAGTGACTTTAAAATAGGTGTATGTAATATGCTCACTCCCAGATGTTCTTAGAAGTAGTCTGGCTGCCATGTTTTGAACTAATTTTGAGTTTCCCAATTTGATACAGAGGAAGAGCAATGTAAAGCGCATTACAATATGTTCTCAATGTAGCATCACAGAAACTTCTGAAAGTTTCCCAAATCCCCTATAGTTGTACCACACAGCACATTTTAAAAAAAAACTGCTCTGTGTCAAGAAATGTGGGGTTAAGTGTTGGAAATGTCAGGAAAATTATGACTATCTCAGGTATATATGAGAGTGTTTTCTTTTTAAAAAATACAATTATCTGTTCAAGGATAAGAAAGATTAAGTTGTGACTCAAACCTTTTGTAATATTTTTTTAAATTGATCTAGATAACAATAAGGTTCTCGCCAAAAACCCATTAGTGTCAGCAAAACACAGGAAATTTCATGAGCCATTTTTGCACACTATAGAATGGTTGAGGAAAATGTTTCCAATGACAGCAAAGGGCAAGTTATTTGCATTAATGCAGATTTTAAATGGAAACGTAACTAACTTTGCAGAGATGAGTCCTTTTCTTAATACACATGCATAAAAGAATAATTATAAACATTTTCATTTAGTGAATGATTTGTTCTCTGTTCAGTAATGTGCAATTTTGATGATGGTGATGATTATGATGACCCCACAGCCACACAATCTGTTCAATGAGTCCAAGTAATGGAAGTGTCTTCTGAATGAACTACACCAAAGCACTTGGTGGGTATCACTCACTTCTGAGTAATGTTGCTTCCCATCCATCCCCAGAAGTCATGGTAACTATGTTTTAGCAATTGCAGACTCACAAGTTGCTAGAAAATTCATCATGATCAGCATCCTGATGATTCATAGGAAGGCTGCTGCTAAACTCAGAGGTTACATGGAAGCCTGAGAGGAATGGCAGGTTACATGACTGTATCTGGGTTGTTGTATGTTTTTTCAGGCTATATGGCCATGGTCTAGAGGCATTCTCTCCTGACGTTTCGCCTGCATCTATGGCAAGCATCCTCAGGGGTAGTGAGGATGCTTGCCATAGATGCACGCGAAACATCAGGAGAGAATGCCTCTAGAACATGGCCATATAGCCCGAAAAAACCTACAACAACCCAGTGATTCCGGCCGTGAAAGCCTTCGACAATACATGACTGTATCTGATAGCTAAAAACGATCCGGCCCTTGGACTCTGTGAACCCCGATTCCACTAAATCACAAGCTTCCCCTTAGTTTAATGTTCCCACTTTGCCCTAGATCCATCATCTTTTGGTTTTACACCTGCTATTTCTTCAACTGCTCCAGATTATCTACATGTCTGATGACTCCTGATCAACATTAGAAATAGGGAGAGCATTGGGATCAGCATTAAGAATATGCAACCACTGGAAATGCAACAAAAAAAGAAGAGATCTAATCCACATGTGGTGGAAATGTAAAATAGTGAAATCGTTCTGGCACCGGATACATAAAGAGATAAAGGTAATACTACAATTGGAATTTGACTTTAAACCAGAATACTTCCTACTGGGCGTAATGGACTGGGAAACAGACGACAACACCAATAAGATCTTTTTCTTACTAGTTACAGCAGCAAGAATAAAGTTAGCGCAATGTTGGAAAACAAAAGAAGTACCCTCGACAGAACAGTGGTTACTAAAATGTCTAGATATAATGAACATGGACCTATTAACGCAGAGAATGTCGCAGAA
This sequence comes from Anolis sagrei, assembly GCF_037176765.1. Lineage (NCBI taxonomy): Eukaryota > Metazoa > Chordata > Lepidosauria > Squamata > Anolidae > Anolis > Anolis sagrei. The sequence goes on from NC_090022.1 coordinate 156,411,813, forward strand.
CATAGCCAAATCCAGGGAAACAAATTGGGAAAAACTAATAAATTATTTAGAAAAAGAAGATAAAGAAATTAACATTACTAGTATAAAGCAATACGAATGATCATAATTTAAATATCTGAATAATGTCCCTTTATCTACTGATTTTTGAAAGACAAATAAACTGCTCTAGAAAAAGAAGATAAAGTAATTAATACTATAAATACAAAGTAATATGAATGGACACAATTTAAATTATTTGACCAGCGTTCCTTGATCCTTTATGAAAAATAAAGGAAACCGCTCCCACCATAACAATGGGAGTAAGAAGAACAAATGAACAGATATTCAAGAGATCAACAAAACAGCCTGACCTGGAACCCTGGAAGTGTTTTCGACTGCTAGGGGCCATCTCGCGGCTACCAGCAGACCATTTTCTAGTTCTTTCACCTACCCCCCCATCCCATCTCCACCCCCCTCTTTCCTTCCTAATTTTCACTCTCTGTCCTATCACTTATACATTGTTCCCCCTCTTTCCATGTTCAAAAGTAACTCGTATATATTTCTGCTTAAAACTTCCTTTTTAGTATACCGGGATTGAGGCTTCCCTATCACGCTCTTCCCTTAAGAGCACATATTCTAAATAAAACGATTTCCAAAAAAAAAAAAAAAAAAAAAGGAATATGCAACCACAATTGGTTGTGGGGATGAGCTGTTTCTTTCTAGCTATTATTTCCCTTTGCAAACACCCAGAAGAGTTGCTATTTATAGTGCTGCTCCAAGAAAATACTTGAGACCTGGGTTTCAATATGAAAAAGCCACACCCTTCCAACCATTCACTTCTGTTCATGAGCCTGATCCAAAGTTAAGCATTTAAACCCTGATTCATTTCAACAAGAGAGTTCAGCATATGCGTAGCCTGACCCCAAAACAATCAAGGGCACCGGAAAGTGCTAAAAATTTGCCAGTTTGTAAGAAAATTGTGACCACTTCAACATACCTATTAAGGGAACCGAATCTGAAGTGGCAGGCATTATCTCTGCCACAAGCAACATGAAAACCGTCAGGGACAGCAGAACGGTGATGCCTGCAAAAGAAATGAAAAGGAGACAAAAGGTGAGGCAGGTAATGAATTCCTGAATGCTTTCCATTTAAAAATTATGAATGATGTATATCCCATCTATTAGGTATGCAATTAAGTGTTACATATTCATCTTCAGGGCTGATTTCGGAAGACCTCACTAGGTCAAAGAATAAGAAGAACATACACTGCATAGCCTAGCATACATTTTTAACTCAGAACTGCTCCACACATTCTGCAAAATAGTCTTGACACTCTTCTAGAAGTTTTATAGCCTCCAAATTCATTCTTTGCATAACACGATTCTCCTGGTTTTGAGAAGCCAACAATGGTTTGAAAAGCCAGCTTTTCCCATTCTGCATTCTTGTTACCAGAAGTTGAGCTGCCATTGTATCCAGCTTCTTGGGTTTATCCTCCTGAAGAAGAGGAGGAAAAACGACCATGAGGATGACAGAGGGAACCACCACAGAAAGTACGAGAAGGTGTCATATATTTGAACATCTTCTCTTAGGACAGTGGCTCTCAACTGACCTCCCCAGATGTTTTTGGGCTCAACTTCCAGAAATTCTGACAGTTGGTAAACTGGCTGGGATTCAGGGAATTGTAGGCCAAAAACATCTGGGGACCTCAGGTTGAGAACCACTGTCTTAGGACCTCTTCATGCCACCCTTTTGGGCAATGCCACTGCGCTGGCAATTGCAGATGAAAGGGAAGGTTGGCAGGGCGGCTTATTTATTATTTATTTATTTACTGTATTTATATACTGCCTTATTCAGCCTGAAGGTGACTCAAGGTGGTTTACAGTTGGCACAATTCATCATAAAATACAATTAAAAACATTAGCATATAAAATATAAAGCCATACAAAACCAATAAAAACACAAATCCTCAGCATCTCCTTACTAGAGTCATTTTCCAGTTGCATCGTCCAGTCGTTCTGTAGGTCTATCTTGCCTATTATACTACATTTGCAAATGCTTTCTCAAAAAGCCAGGTTTTAACTTTCTTGCAAAATGTTAATAGGAATGGGGCCAATCTAATGTCCCTAGGAAGGGAGTTCCACAGCTGAGGGACCACTACCCCGTGTGCCATCCCTCCTCCCCTCATCACATGAAGGTGATGGGAAAGGGTGCTTTGTCACACTTTTCCTCCCTTCATCAGATGGCAGAAAGAGTGGCAATGTGCATTGCCCCGCTGTCCTTTCTGCCATCACAGGGAAATTGAAGGGAAAGTGTGGGCAACTCCATTGGAGCTACCCAAACTACACTTTCTGAAGAAACTCGGCAGGGCTTGCCACGTGTTGTGTGATGGCACATGGCAGGCCTTGTCCTTGCCATGATTAAAAGTGGCAAAATAGGGCAAAAATGCCCCAAATGAGGAGGTCCTTAAAGTCAACTTTTCTATCTGATGTGATAATTTAATTACTCCTACAGCATCTGGTATTTGTTGGAGGTTTCCCATTTAAATACTGACCAGGGCAGAACCTGCTTAGCTTCTGAGATCCAGTGTCTTTGGGATATTTGGTCCCCCATCAGCTCTTACCCAAAGATATCTTCTCTCCAGAGTCAGCTGGCAGCAAGAAAACAAGCAACGCTAAGCCTGATATAAGGACACAGGGAATCAGCAGATTCAATCCATAGTAGAGGGTACGGCGGCGCATTGTTACAGTGTAAGTCACATCTGGATATGGCTCTTTACAGCATTCGTAGTACAGCTCATTTCTTTTTCCTGGGACACCTGCACAGAAGCAAATTGGAAATACATGATGAGGAGAACTATTCGTGAGAGCCTTGTCATCAAAAGTGCTGGATGATTGCTAAATCACCCACTGTCAACAACAGTTTCTCCGCTGATGAGGTTGGTGACCTGCCTCTTCAACCTGACGTTTCATTCTTCTTTAAAGTGTAGGGTTAGTGTAGAAGGCACGCATAGTGTTGTGGGCAAAACTCAACTTGGGGTTATTGCTCTTGATATTTTGGTGACATCTTAATAGATACAATGAGAAGGTTTTCTTAAAATCCACACAACTGGAAATTGTTGTCTGAAGCCAGTTTTCCAAATAGACAAATTGGACTGCTGATTATCACTCCAGTCCTAAAGCCACTATGCCTTAGATGGAAGACATGAGCAGAGATGAATGAAAGCACCAAAGAACTCTATGAAGATTCCTTAAACATCTCTCACTTCCTGAAAACTGATTGCTCATAGGCTCAATCTTTCAGCCCATTTGTCTCTATTTGTATTTGCTCAACTGTGTTTCTTAGGAACTGAATCTACTAGTTCAGTGGTTCTCAACCTGTGGGTCCCCAGATGTTTTGGCCTTCAACCCCCAGCTAGTTGGTAAACTAGCTGGGATTTCTGGGAGTTGTAGGCCAAAACACCTGGGGACCCACAGGTTGAGAATCACTGCACTAGCTAGTCCTGAACAAAGGGGGCCCATTGAATCAATGGGGTTTCCATAAGTGCTGACTTCTCAAGATTGCATTGACTTAGGGGTTCAGGAATTCCCCAATTTTACAGAAATAGAGTCAACCAAGTACCTTTCTGCCAACAGTATAGTATCTTGGGTGCTGTCAGACCTAGTTGGGTAATTAATTCCATAGATCCCTGCAACCAAACCATTTTACAAATGGAAAGGAGAAGTTAGATCACTGGTCATTCATATTCCAGTGACTTACAATGTCTCCATTAACTAGCCCTTCAGATGCATCCACACTGTAGACATAATGCAGTTTGACACCATTTTAACTGCCATGGCTCAATGCTATGGAATTATGGAAGTTGCAGCCTTCTCTGATGAAGAGTGCTGGTGCCTCAGCAAACTACAAATCCCAGGATTCCATACCATTGAGACTAGACAGCTAAAAGTGCATTGATTCTAAAGCCTTGATGTATTCACCCCATTCATTCTCAAAAACTCCTGGGAATGCAATAACATTATTTATTTATTTACTCTATATTTGTATACCTCCCTTCTCAGCCCTTAGGCAACACAGGGCAGTTTACAATGGCAACAATTTGATGCCCCAAAACACCATAAAACATTTAAAAATATTAACACATAATATAAAACCATAACAAGAATACTAAAAGCATACATCATTTGCATCTCCCAATAAAAACATTGTCTCCTATTAAATTCTGCTGTTTGGAGAAATAAGGTAAATGCAATCACTGCTGATCGATATTTAGTTCTCTCATGGGGTCAATGTAAAATACTGGACATTTGACTGCATACGTGTACTGAAAATAATATTTATAAATCAGACCAGTAATGAAATAATAACCTAGACTAAAAATTGCATTCTGGCCATCATCAGCATTCCTTAAGATTTGTCATAAAAAATATAGTATCCACAACTCCTCTGGCCAATTTCATTACCAAGACTGTCGGGTTTAATTGCCCATTTTTCAAGCTCTCCATCAGGTGCAAACAACAATCAATAGTTATTACAATGTTCAGCATACAGCATGATGGGTTACGGTTTTCTCAGCATGTTTATAGTACAGTCTGAGCTGAACTAATTTATATTTCTTTTGTTTTTGTACAGAACAAACATCACCTTTGTTTTTCATATATTTTATGGCACCTCTTTCCAGGAACCTTTGTTAATTTACATCAAGGCTGTGACTTCTCCAAGCAAGCTCTATAGGAAGACGCCTGGAGAAGCTCACCAGACTTGGCCGAAACTGCTGCACCGTCTGAACACAAGCCCTAAAAGGCAAAGCCTGGGGAAGCTCTGAAGTCTCAGCTTAAGAAGCGATATTTTTCATACTGAGCCTTTAGAAATAACACACCCTGGAAGAACCTGCCTGGATTTGGGGGAGTTTCTGAAATACAACCTTTCAATGTGAAAAGAAAAAAAAGAAAAAAAAACATTTAAATTTGTTAGCAGCTGTAGGATTTCACAATGAGGAAAACTAGACTTTCTTTCTTCAGCTCAGCAGCAGCATTGATTACTTAAGGAATCAGATTCTGGACTTTTGTTGACATTGTAAAATTGAAACAATAGGCATATAAAATTATAAGCTCCTGTCTCTAAATACAAGTTTATGGGTAATAAATACTCTGGGCACAGGCATTGATCTTGAATAAAACAAATAACCTGGGACCTTTCTGTGAAGTCCCAAATTCCAACTGATCAAAAGACAAAAGTGAACCTATATATCTTTAAGACTAATGGCATATAAATATTGGAGGTGAGACCAAGCATGCCAGTCAGATTGTTTGGCAGAACAGAGGAACACCCCATTGGGTTTCCAATATGTTATCTAAATTAAAAAACGTCAGAAGATCTGAAGGACTGAGGTTCTGGCATCCTTCAGCTTCCTGGACTAGTGGAGTTCTGGACTATGGGGTTAATACCTGGCCTTCCTTTAGTTCCTTACCAGCATTTAAGAAACCGATGTCAAATCTCTACAACAACTCAATAGATACTTGAGTAGATCCACACTGGAGGCTCTGTACATAAGGAGAGGAGGAACTTCCCACTTCACTTATTGTGTTTTGCATGTAAGAATGAAAATTCTCAGAGATGTAACTGAGTCTTCTTATCTGGACGTTTTAAACAGAGGCGGGATGTCCATGTAGTAGGAATGCTTTGACTGTATGTTCTTGTGTGGCAGAACTACATGTATGCTTCCCTCCCATCTCATTTTTGTGGCATTTGGAGAAGAACTTTGCTTTCATGCAATATACAAAATATTTTATTTTACCTAAAATATTTTGTTCAACAGGAATATTTGTAAGATAATGATTCAAAGCAAAATATATCCAAAATGCAAACAAATCTCACAATTGATTGTTGTAGGTTTTTTTGGGTGATATGTCCATGTTCTAGAGGCATTCTCTCCTGACATTTTGCCTGCATCAAATGCTAATCAAGGTGGTCAGTTGAAACATTCACACTTAGCTCCAACAGACAAGAGTTCTTTGTCCCACCCTGGACAGTCCACAGATATATAAACCCAGTTTTCCTAGTTCCAACAAACCTCACAATCTCTGAGGATGCTTGCCATAGATGCAGGTGAAACGTCAGGAGAGAATGCCTCTAGAACATGGCCATATAGCCCGAAAAAACCTACAACAACCCAGTGATTCCGGCCATGAAAGCCTTTGACAATACAAATCTCACAATCTTTTCCAGCAACTAGGAAGAATGTAGAATCATAGAGTTAAAAGAGACCTCAAGGGCTATTTAATCCAACACTTTTCTGCCATACAAGAACACAGTCAAAGCATTCCTACCACATGGCCATCCAATTCTCTGGAGATTGTTTAAAATCTCCAGAGAAGGAGACTCCATCACATCTTTGAACGTTTCCATCTGAAGATGCCAGACATAGATGCAGGCAAAATGTCAGAAGAAAATACAGCCCAGCAACCACACAACACCTCCAATAACATCTGCATTTTTCACTACAAGATTTTTGTATCATTAACTACTCATTTAGTGCTATTATCTTTGCCTTCTATTTAGTTATTTTTCCTTTTCTCTTGTTTTTTTCCCTTTTCTTCTTTCTCCCTATGTTACTTCTATTCTATTTTATTTGTTGTATTTTAAAAGAAATTTTCTCAATAAATATTAAAGAAAAAAGATTTCTGCATCATAATTACATTGCAACACAGTAAATCCCTGCAGTCCTCACTTTCCAACCGACAGTGCCTTGTTCCTCCATAACTAGAAAGCCACTGACTTACCTTCCTGTTCCCTTCTCCAAGTGATCTTGAGTGCAACAGGAGGAAGCAGAACTTCTCTCACAACCCTGCTACATAATGAAGATCGCTCACACGAGAGGGAATAAGAACCCACAGCCAGCAGCCTCACTATTGACAGAAGAACAGACTCCCAGTGATCCTAGTAACTGCCTTCTAAGTAGCTACTGGTGGGGTTTTAATGGTTTCTACATAGACCCTAAACTAGGGACTATCCAGGGATCATGAATGCATAACAGTAACAAGTGTGTAGTTATAGGTTATATATTCATAAGTGCTATAGGTAATTCCAGGCAATAGGCTTTTTGTTTTCTTGGGGGTTTTTTGCACACATAGTTTTTTTTTTTCTTGAAGGTATTAGAAACTGAAAAATAATCAGAAATCTACAAAAATGCCACAGGAATTAAATCTATTAAGTTCCTTAAATCAATGGGATTTACATAAATATTGTTACCCCTGCTCAACAACTGATTCAATCCTTCTGCTTCACAGGCATTTCCAAAAAGATTCATGCAACCTACAAGAAGGAAAGCATTTGAAGACTGGATTTCATCCATGCGCAAGAATGAAACTTCCCTTGTGTGCACTTCAATGTGACTTGGGGAAATTACTGCTCACACCTGATGCCAAAACACACAGAAATTGTTGCTCAGTTCATCCTTCTCCCAAGCAGGATAGAGGAGAATCCTACAAGGAGATGCAGGAGGATCAAGTACCTCTGATTCTGCTTTGCAACATGAAGTAGATGTTTAGGAAAAAGCAAGACAAAAAATAATTGTCCGAAACTAACACAAGTTTAGGAATGATCCTCTGGAGTTGTTAAAATTCTTTAAGAAAGCCAGCTTACCCACTAAATCCCATTCGCCATTTGATATGTAATTAGAAATATCAGCTTCAAGCATCTGTAGATCAAGGAGCCAGCCATTATGCGTCCATGAGCCAAACTTCAAATCGCATTTCTGCACGTCGAAAGGAAACCAGCGGACATCAATGTAACACGTGCTCTTCAAGATCCCTGTAATTAGAAATCTGTTTGTGAATTTTTCTAAAAGGGAGAAAAAGTGTGATCTTCAAGGCTTGAGTGAAATGGGATGAAATTGCACTTGTATTTGCCTGCAATCAAGAGTTCAAAGGAGAAGACAGCTTTGAAATGCATCCTAAATTGATCTGCTAACAAATGGTGCCTATTAATTTTAAGTTTCAGACACGGCCTTCAGAAGCATTATCAGATGAAAAAGACTGAAGAAATATCTAGAGCCTCAGTTAAACTGAATGGCATTTATGCCGCCAACATACAGATCTGTAGTTTCCTTTTTTCTTCTTCCCTTTATCTTTATCTCAGTGAGAGACTGATTATATTACCCATCATGCTGCAAGCAAAACTGACTGCAACTGCACAATTGCCATGTACGATGTAGAAGTCACTCATACTGCTGATTTTCTCATACCAGTGTCTCATGTCTCCCTCATCACCAAGCAAGAGGATGTTTACTGGCTCTTTTTCCTTCTGAAGAGTCACTACTGCCAGCACTTGTTGTTCCAGTTCGATGAGCAAAATTGATGCCTTTGGTTGCAAATGACTGTATTGTCCAGTACCTGTCAGAACCAGTGTTCTCAAACACCTCGCAGTGGTCTCGTGCCATTCATGCCATTGCACCTACTATCTAGAAGGGAAACTATAGGCAATTTCTCCTGCTTGTGGAACCTACACAGTTTTCCTGCTCTTACGGTGTTGCTCTCTTCCTTCATTGTGCATCACTTGTTAGTCAAGAAGATTTCCCATCTGTGCCACCAGACTACATGTCTTTAGTGGGGCTGCTGTCCAAGGCACAGCTTGGAAACGTTGTCATTTTAAAGGCTATGTTTAAAGTTAATTAAATTGTAACTTCCCAATGTTCATCTTCTAAGTAAAATTTAAGATATTTCTGAAATTTATTCTGTTAAGCTTAATAACATGTTATCATAAAAATCATTTAAAATGATTAGAAAGGGTCAAGGTGGCAAAAAAGACAAAAGAAACAAAATAATGTGAAATGTTAAGCATTATTGGGCCGGGCTAGCACAGTGGATTAAACTACCAGCTATAGAAGATCCTGCCAACTGGAAAGTTGGCAGTTAAAGTCCAGGTTGCGGTGAGCTCCCGCCGTCAGCCCAGCTTCTGCTCACCTAGCAGTTTGAAAACAACAATGTAAGTAGATAAATAGGTACTGCTTTGGCAGGGAGATACAAGGCACCCTGAAAAACATGCCACCAAAAATCCAACCAGGAACGGATTCCATGGATGACAGATGCCTCAGCATGGAAAATGAAACAACAGTACATCCCCATGGCCAAGTCAAGCACAGTCGGATGCCGGAGATGAAAAGAGGCAAACCTTGCCTCTGTTTATGTACTGTCTGTCTCTGCCAATTGTATAATGGTACTGAATGTTTGCAATATATGTACCTCTAAGTCCCCTCAGGGACATAGAGCGGAATATAAAGAAAGTATATTATTATTTGTTTGTTTGTTTTTTAAAAAATCACTTTCAAAATCGGTGTTAAAATGCTAACGCATTAATTGCTGTGGGTCTTCAAATAATTTTCCACAATGAACTCATCAGGGGTTTTCATGGGAAGAAACGTTCAGAGGGTATTCATCTTTGCCTTCCTAAATGGAAAAGAGTGTGTGACTGGCCCAAGGTCACCCAATGGGTTTCTATGACTGATGGGGCTTCAAACCCTAATCTATAGAATTATGGTCCAACGTTCAAACCACTGCATCACACTAGCTCTCACTAATGACCTGGAAGTAACATTAATTATATATATATATATATATATATATATATACATACATATACAAGTTTTTGTACAATGTAATCATTCCACTTCCAAGCCAAACCACCAGATGTTATCTGCCCAAGGGTCAAGATTCAGAACAAACATTGGGCTCCATATTTAGGATGCAATTCATCTACACATACACATAAATAATGGCTATCAGGGTATTCGATCTAGGTGGCTTCTAAATCACAAGAAATACCACAGTCCATTTCATTACTGAATAGGAACTAAGTGTAGCCATGCAGTTCTCTGCAATGAGTCCAAAATTCTTCCAAGTAATCAAGACATATTATATTGTTATATTAATTTTTTTGCTATTAATATTCCACTTTTACCTCTTGAAACAAGACCCAAAGCAGATCACAACCAATTAAAAGACAGAAGTAAAAAATTTAAATAGAATTAAACAAGAACAATTATTAAAACAATTCAGTTAAAAATTATTTAAGAATAAATAAATAAAGGTTTAAAACACAGTGCTTATACTATTTTGAATTTTTTTCTACTACTATTAAGTTGGGCTGAAAGTGTTTCTGCCTAGAAGAAAAGTACCTGGATATGTGGGGTTGTGAGAAGATAAGCAGTGGGCAAGGGCAGGATTCAGTCTTTGCCCATCTATCTCCTTTAATTTTTTTGAATCAGATCAGTGACTATGCCTACAGAGGTAACGTTTTCCTGATTTTGTTCTCACAAGATAGAATGAATTTATTTGTTCGATTTTCTCTCCATCATGAGAGCATCTGTGCAGTTTTCAAATACGTTTTGGCATTTCAGAATTTATCCCCACCTCAATGCCACTTGCTGCCTCACCAATGCTGTCCTTCTCCATTTCCCCTTCTTCTTCATCTCTTCCCTTCCCAATCTTTTCTCCCTTTCAACTTCTTCCACTGTCAGCTTTCCTTATGCCAAAGCTCTTTCTCCTCTCTGATCCTGTCTTTTCTCTTTCTCTCTTTTTGCATTCCTGGCAGCAACAGCCAGAATGCTGGAAGAGTGACAAGAGGACTGCCTTATATCCTCCCAAAGTAAAACTTACAGTTTCTTTCCTGGTAAAGGATCCACTTCATTGACATGTCATCCACCCATTTAAATGACTGGCTTCTCGAAAAGCTCTAAAATAGGTTTCTGGGAATGGGACCAGTATGTGGAGAAGGAGATTGTAGTCTCCGGCTCCTACACAAAAACATCTCTGATAAATCAGGATTGATGTTTCTCATCTGGGCCAGAGTTTTGACCAAGGTTCTCCTTGCTGGTGCTTTCTGATGCAGGAAAAATACCCTCTTTTCATCCACTTCCTTGGCCTATGTGAATATTCTTTGCATTCCTACCACAATCTTGCTTTATACATGTGGTTTAAAACTCAAAAATATACCACCATATGGGGATTGCACCTTCATGAGAAAGGTAAAGGTAAAGGTTTCACCTTGACATTTATTTATTTATTTTTATTTATCGTGTCAGGGCAACCAGTTGATTTTATTACATTTCTAACAGAACAAAGCAAACAAACAGACAAAATACAAAATTTGTGAGTTTGGTAGTTGATTAAATGTCCTTGTATCTGGCCACTTGGGGTGCTTCTGGTGTTGCTGCAAGAAGGTCCTCCATTGTGCATGTGGCAGGGCTCAGGTTGCATTGCAGCAGGTGGTCAGTGGTTTGCTCTTCTCCACACTCCACTCCACACGACCTTGCCATTAAGTCTAGTAGAGTTTGACTCTGGGGATGGTGCTCATCTCCATTTCTAAGCCAAAGAGCTGGCGTTGTCAGTAATCGCCTCCTAATTCATGTGGCTGGCATGATTGCATGGAGCGCCATTACCTTCCTGCTGAAGCAGCACCTATTGATCTACTCACATTTGCATGTTTTCGAACTGCTAGGTTGACAGAAGCTGGAGCTAACAGTGGGGCTCACCCTGTCCCATGGATTCAAACCACCAACATTCCGGTCAGCAAGTTCTGCAGCTTAGCGTTTTAACCCGCTGCACCATTGCAGCCCCAACTTGATCATAGTTCAAAGGAGATTGGAGTACATAGATCGGATTGGGGTTCAGAGTAGGGGAGACGAGGATAGTTGATGCATGTATCTATGGCTACCTGTATATTTGTATTTTATTTTAAGAGGACTAGATGTATGTGCACTGTCTGCTTTTGATAAGGCCAACTGGCTAATCAATAAAAATTGTTGTTGTTGATCATAGTGCAGTGAAAAACCTTGATTTCCTAACTTACTGACAAACAGGAAGCAGAATGTATTGTCTGAGGCTTTCATGGCCGGAATCACTGGGTTGTTGTAGGTTTTTCGGGCTATATGGCCATGGTCTAGAGGCATTCTCTCCTGACGTTTCGCCTGCATCTACCTCTGAGGATGCTTGCCATAGATGCAGGCGAAACGTCAGGAGAGAATGCCTCTAGACCATGGCCATATAGCCCGAAAAACCTACAACAACACAGGAAGCAGAATGTTTTTCACATCCTGCATTTGCAATACCTTTAAATTAGCTAAACCTAGACCAAACCTATGGAGTGAATTTTCCAATTTCATTAAAGGACCTACAACTGTTAAATTATCCCTTTGAATTTATCTCACCTTGTGATGTTTTGCAACATAACTAAAAACAGCAGGCACAGAAAAATCTGCTTTAAATGTTTCACATAAAAATATGAAATAGTGCTCCATGCTCCATTACTCATGTTTTTGTCTACACAATGATATCCTTTCTCTCTGTGTAAAGCAAGACAAACCCTGAATGCAAGCCAACCAAAATTAAATGGAGGACAGTAATTTGTTTGGAAATCTCCAAAGGGTCTGAAAGTGAAGTCACGGGTGTATTGCCCTGCTTTCAACTTCAATAAAAAGGTTTGACAGAACTTTCTAAAACTGGCAATCACTTGTCAAATCAGAACTGTCGGTGGAAAAAAGTGTGTGTATAAACATTTGGGAGTGATGCTTTTCATGCAGTGTGGCAGATCGCTTAACCAGTGGTGTGCAATGTAGATTCGCTATGCCTCTCTAAAGATACATCCTGTCTGATAACGACTATATTGCAATTAAAAGACAACATGAGCTAAAATGTCCTTCAATCTATAGACTAATATTTTTTCTCAAACCCATGCTTCACTTCCATTTATTTCTGTAATTATTTGCCCTGATTTTGACCTACACTCCCAACATAATATATTATATGCAGATATAAAACTATTTGCATATGTAATACATACTGCCACATACCAGAGCTGACTTTCTATACAAATAATGTTTACCCTATTTCAAACCTACTGTCTACATCCTTAATTCAATTTTTTAAAAAAATCAGATACTTGTGTATAGCTGGAATTCCATGCATGCATATCTCAGAATAATTTCCACAAAGGTAAGTGGGGTTTTACTTTTGAGGACACAAACACTATCAGCTCTTCAATGTGTCTCTTATGACCTTTATTTCAACAGTGCTGTGCTATGAAGCATTCTTAGATTGCAATCTTAGACATTTTTCTCTAAGAACATGTTCAGAAATTCAGTAATTTGATTTCAGTAATTTGAATCAATGCACATAGGATCAAACTATGACATCCTCAAGCCTGACATGTTCAGTCCACATTTTTTTTCTCACTGAAGCAATACGAAACACATACACGGCAGATTTATATAGCAGGTTATGGTAACAGAGGGGGAGCAGTGGTTTAAACTGCTAAGCTGCAGAACTTGCTGACCAGAAGATCAGTGGTTCGAATCCGTGGGATGGGGTGAGCTCCCACTGTTAGCCCCAGCTTCTGCCAACCTAGCAGTTCAAAAACATGCAAATGTGAGTAGATCAATAAGTACCACTTTGGCGGGAAAATAACAGTGCTCCTTCCAGTCATGCCGGCCACATGTCCTTGGAAGCATCAACAGACAATGTCAGCTCTTCAGCTTAGAAATGGAGATGAGCACCACCCCAAGAGTCAGACTCAACTAGACTTAATGTCGAGGGGAAACCTTTACCTTTACTTTGGTAACAGAATAACAACTAAGGGTATAACCAGTTCATGCAGTACTGTGTTTGCTTTAGCTGGTTGTCAAATTCACAAAGAAACTTCAGATTGTAAAACATTTGTAAAGATCAAGGTTTCCTAAACTCTTAAACAAGAACTCCATTGAATTTGTGTGGCAGAGTAATTAAAGCATATGTTAAAAATACATTGCACAGCAGAAGCCTTGTAATGCGGATTTGTGCATACTGCATACCAATTCCTTATCTAGGCAACCATTCTTTCTTTACCAAAATGAAAGATTAAAAAGTGTCCTACCTGGAGGTATATACTGACAAGCTCCCGAGTAGTTTACCAAAACATTTGTGTGAAATGTCGCATCAAATCTCTCGTCTGCACTACAATATAGAACAGAAATGGTTCAGTGAACATTGTTTAGTGATTGAATAAGCACAAAATATCAAATCCATCACATCAACATCAGAATCAGCATCACCATAGTATTTGTATTTTTAAAAAATCAACATTAGTCAATGCACCATAATACTCAAAATTATTAGCTTTACATAAATATCACAAATGCTACTATAATACTGAGTAAACATTAAACATCTAACCATGTGCTATCAAGTGGATTTTTATTACACTATGTAACAACATTTGAAAAAAATTCTGTTCCTGGTTTGAAAGTGTTATTTTCTGTTTAATAGTGCAGTACTTGTTTTGAAATTCGTTGTTATTCTCCAGAAACTTTGGTTTTGTGGCTGCCACAAACTATGTTGAATTGATTGAGGCTCTATGAGATATTCATTGAAAAACTATAGCAAAATGTGCTGCAGGATGTCCCAGAAAAACATAGTTTTTGCAGTTTAATAAACTTTTCTCATGTTTTTATGAGAGAGCCAATTAGGAGATGACATGTACAACCCAGGAACAAAAACTGTGTTCTGTAATGTTATCTATAGTTTTTTTGTGCAGAATTTACTTTAATTAATAAATAAGAATAAGAATAAGAATAATAACTCCCCAGGGGGACTCAGGGCAGTTTCCAGGTGGAAAGTAGTAAACGTTCAATGCCATAATAAACAAACAAACCAAATCAAAACAATAAATAAAGTAGCATCAGTATAAACTTCTAATGATTAACCACACAAATAAATAATTAAAAACAAATAATCCTTATCATACACATTTACATAATACGATCTAAATAATTAAAGTACCTTAAAAGTATAAATGGTGAAGAAGACGTTATATAAAATAATTATGCAAATCAGCCAAAAACGCCAGGGTGGGTTTTCAGTATCCAAATGAGGTTACATATTAAGATCCTCTAGGTTACATATTAGATTCAAACTTAATTGGATTCAAAGTTGCTATACTGAACTTGAAGTTTATTTCTATGTTTAGAAACAATGAAATAACACACCAACACATGTGCATAAATGGAATAATTACACAGCCCAACCAAAAAACAAACAAACACCCTTTTCTTGGTGTCTTTGTTTTTAGGCTTGTTCTTGAGTTTATTTGAGGTACTGATTCAATTGCATCAGTTCTATTTTCTGAGATATATCTATTATGATTTTCTATGGGCAAGCAGATGAAGACTGGTATATGTCATAAGTTCCATATCTCAAAAACTAGAGCCGACAGTGGAAAACTGGTGCCATTTTTTGAATCAGCAGAACAATTATACCCAGAAACAAGGTTAACATTTGAGAGGCACCAAAACGTGTGTTGGCCAGTGTTATACATGCTGGTAGTGTTGGCAAACACATGGGTCCAGATCCATGGATTGGACAACCCCCTGCTGATCAATGCATCTGACCATCTGGCCTGAGGATGGAACCATTGGAAGAACAACTCAATCCCACCCAACCATTAAGACGGTAATTAATATCCTGGGTCCAATACTCACATCCCCAAAAGCTGTAACAAGGTGACACTACAAAAAAAAAAAACACTTGAAAAATTATGTGCATGTGCATGGCAATGCACATGCACATAATTGCAAACTACAACACAGAAAGTGGGTAGGTGGGATGATGCTCAAGAAACAATGGCTGCGCATTCATGGAAGCAGAGCAATAAATAAATGCCACCTGACCAGATTAAAACCTACATCTGGGTCACTCTGGCCAGATACGCTATCCAGTGAATTCAAATTGTGGATTCATTGGCTATGGTGCCCACTTCCTACAAGGGTTGCATCAAGCTGCACAGATCCCTGGTAAGAAGGACCAGATGTGCTGCCATGTCAGGCAACTGCCTGCCCCAAACTGCAGACTTACAACACCGTAAGTAATGTATTTATTTACTTCATTTGTATACCATTTTCTTCACCCTGTTTGGGGGAGGGGGGGACAACTCAAATCGATTTCCAACATATTCACGGCAAAATCCAATGCCTCACAAACATATGAAAATCTAACATAAAACAACAATAACATATAACTATCAATTAAATCATTGCATTCTGAGTCAACACTGATTCAGAACGCAAAGAGGATAGATCATGTTTTTACTCTGTCCTTACAGCAGTGCGTTAGTCTCCCAAAACTTAAAAAGGAAGAAAGAAAAGGTGGCAGCACCTTTGATTTTTTTTTTTGTATGAGCTTTTTTGGTTGCTTTTAGAAAACATAACTTCCAACCAGTCTGTTGCTAAATATATATGTGCAGCTACTAATGAAGTATAATGTAGTGCTCTTTTTCTTGATCCACATCTAGACTAAGAGTGGAAAATACAATAAACTTCTGATTCTGGTGTATTGAAATACTTATCAATTACACTGATCTTAAATCTGCCATCTGGATTTCACCACCATCACTAACTGGATGTCCAGTAAGCCAGAAGGCGATAAAGGAACTCCAGATAGAAAGAGATTAGCTGACCAATGGCAAAGGATACTTGATAGCCTTGACCTAAAGAGAAAAGAGGGGGGACCCATCCCCGTTTCATTTATTTACATGTTGTTGTTGTTTGGTCAATGGCATCAAAGATTTATGTGCAGGATTGTTCTCAGCAAAATTGTATATAAAATTCCAGATTTAGCTAAATGTTGGGTGTAATATACCAAGCATAATGCTTCCACTATATTGTTTAGCTTAACATGCTTTTTAAAGGATAAGAATAATAATTAATTACATTTGACAGAACATTCTTGAATAATTGAAATAATTACTCTGAAACTTAATAAAACTATGATGAACCAATTTCCAAGCTGCTTTTTTCAGTTTTGAAAAGCTAGCCTCATACATGGCTTCTTTACCTGTTGTATAGAAGAATGTCAGGTACCCAAATCTGATCAGATGGGAATCTTAAATTCTGTACTCCAGGATATTCATACTGATCCCATGACAAATATGCATCAATCCAGGACTGCAGAGAAAGAGATTTATGTTACTAAAGATGCCAAGCAAATCTGTTCCTATACTCCCTGAAATAATTACCCTCCCCCCCCCCCCAAAACAAGCCAAACCCTGAAAATTTTACAGGATCTTTCAGGATGCTCAAAATATAAGCCCTACTTCAAAAATAAGTCCTAGTTACAGTTCATTAAAAAGTCAATTTTAGTAGTGTCTAGGCAGAAAAGTGAAATCTTTTGGAGCAAAAAATAATATAAGATCCTGCTTTATTTTCAGAAAAACAGGACAGTACAGTTTAGATATTGTTACGAGGATTGAATGAAAAGTAATGCCTCCACCTTCGTTATTTAGGTTTGGATGGGAATATATTAATAAATCAAATGCAGAAATAATCCTTAGAATGTGCTCTTTATCTACCACTATTCACTTTTCCACATAATCAACAGACAATTGGATATATTTCTGCCAACAATGAACAAGTTTTCTGAAGCCGTAACGGAAGAAGTAGACACTCTGTTTCCACAACCCATCGTGCACAGATTTTCCAATAGGCAAGCAAAGCAATAAAGTGATCCACATGTTCTAGTGAAATCCTGTTTATGCTCAGGGTTCCATACTGCGCACTTTAACAACAAAACCATTCAATGCTAAGGTTTCCCGTGAAAATGGAACTGCAGAGGAGAGTCTACTAAACAAGCCAGTTCCTGCCGCATACCAGTACTGCCATCTGTTGAGGAGTTACGAAGGTGGAGGCATTATTTTTCATTCAACCCTTGTAACTCATGAAGGCATTACATGACACCCTAACAATATGAATGAATATTCACAAATATGGAAAGCTTGTCTTAGTATCAGGAATATATTGTCTTGGAAGGACTTGCAACTATTAAGTTATCTGGCTGCATTCAAGTGTGGTGGAGAATAATATGTCAAAATGAATATAGAAGAAATATTATACTGATTATACTGCTAGGTCAGGAAGACTTTGTATATGGGCGGGACAGGGACACCATCTTGGTCTTTGGCCCAAGCATCAAATTGTCTTACTGCCTATACATCATTTCTTCAGACTCAACACGTTCACCTCCTCTTCTAATGACTTCTAATGAGTGCAATGACATCAGTGTTGGCAGCATTACAATGTCAACGGGACAGGATTTTACACTTTGGAGAGCTCCTTGAAAGGTCACACTAAAAGCCAGAGAGGATTTGCTCCTTTGTAACTCTGGTGCCACTAGATGGCACTACATGTAATCACAGAAATATATGTACAGTATATTCTGGCGTATAAGACTACTTTTTAACCCAAGAAAATCTTCTCAAAAGTCAGGGGTCGTCTTATACGCGGGTGTAGTCTTATGCATGGGAGTCGTCTTAACTCTATATTTTAACTGGAAAAGTTGGGGGTCGTCTTATATGCCCAGTCGTCTTATATGCCGGAATATACGGTATATGAAATCTGGAGAAATGTTCAAGCCACTTTGGAGTTTTTACACATAAATAAAAGCACATCCTACAATGTGACATCATTCTCAACTTGTCCCAAACCAAGCTTCAAGTTGTCTGAAAGTAGCAGTAGATAAAAACAGTTAGGACCACTTGCTTCTGAACCTCTTTCCATCCAGCTTTAATAACCATATTTTACTGTGCAAGGAAAACAATGGCTCTGCAATTTGGTGGATGTGGGGCGGGGGGATTGAGAGTAATGCGACATCCATTGTGGGTTATTTTTTGCTTCCTGGTGACAAAACAAAAAACAACCCTTTCTCTCTGATCATGAATTGCATCTCAGCAATAAAGATAGAACTGGACTTTTTAACAGCCATGGCTCTTGTTTTTGTTTTTGTGTCAGGAGCGACTTGAGAAAGTCAGTTCTGGTGTGAGAGGATTGGCCATCTGCAAGGACATTGCCCAGGGGACCCCTGGATGCTTTAATGTTTTACCATCCTTATGGGAGACTTCTCTCATGTCCCCGCATCGGGAGCCGGAGCTGACAGAGGGAGCTCATCCATGCTCTCCCAGGATTCGAACCTGCGACTTGTTGGTCTTCAGTCCTGCTGGCACAAGGGTTTAACCTGCTGCACCACCAGGGGCTCCACACAGCCATGGCTGAATAGTATGGAATAATGAAAATGGCAGTTTCACAAGGTTTTTGGCCTTCTCTGCCAAAGTGAGCTGATGTTTCCCCATCCCCAAACTACAACTCCCAGCATCCCTTAGCACTGAGGAATGGTAGTTAAAGGGGTATCAAACTATAAATGCCATTGAAAGCTGAATGAAGTTTGGATTTCAATTGGATTCACTCTCCCAAGTCTATCCCAAGAGTGCATCTGCACTGTAGAATTAAAGCAGTTTAGGGAGGCAACAACCATCTTTTGCAGAGAAGGCGGAAGATATTGTGAAATGACAGCTCCCAGGATCCCATAGCATTGGGCCATGGCAGTTAAACTGGTGTCAAACTGCAAATCCCAATGAAATCTGAAGTTTTAATTCCAGTGTTGTCTTTGCTGTTAAGAAGGAGAGTGATCTGACAATGGGGAAGAAACATCTAAATCTTTTATTTTGTGGCCAGAAGGAATGCACAGTCCACAAGGAAGATCACATCCCTTTTTTAATTCAGTGGCTTATCACATTTGTTCCTCAAAGCACAGTAAAAGGTCAAACTCTTTAAAGGTAAACCCTTTAAAAAGGGTTTGTGTGGTAAGAAGTGGAGCTAGGCAGGCATGCTGTCAACTCAACCAAGATGGATTTACCATGGGAGAATCTGTTTTAGGAGATACATGTGATAACAATCTCTGTCTATTAATCATGGGGAAAGTGTCTACTCCATTAGTCATGGAAAGTATCCAAGTCCAGACATATTTCAGAATCCTAATACTAACACAATCTCTGGGTATTTTGACTGATGAAAGAACAGAACTTGGAAAAGTTGTAGAAAACTTAAAGTTCATTTCCAGAATTTCCCACCCAGCATCTTGACCCTTTTGTAATTAAAAAGCAGCATTTCCAAACTCTACAAAATTATGACTTTAGGAAAAAGTTCACTACATCAGATCTCATGACAAATCATGCATCAGATCTCATGACAAATAACTGATAGCTATCAGTATCACGGAATATTTGTACCGGGGCGAAATTTATGGCTCTCACTGACAACTGCACAGACGACACTCCCAGCCCAGCCCTAGAATTCGTGTTGTTGTTGTTGTTGCTGCTATTGTACGTGCCTTAAGTTTCCAGGGCCGCAACCATTAAGCAATTGGGAGACCAAAACCTTTGCCAATCTACAGAGAATTTAGCAGAGAATTTAAAAAATAGAATCATAGAGTTGGAAGAGACCACATGGGCCATCCAGTCCAACTTCCTGCCATGTGGAAAAGTACAATCAAGGCACCCTCAACAGATGGCCATACAGCCCCTGTTTAAAAGCCTCCAAAGAAGAATCCTCCATTACACTCCGAGACAGAAGCCCCTTCCACAGGGCTGTATAAAATCAACATTGAACTAGATTATATGGCAGTGTGGACTCAGATAATCCAGTTCAAAGCAGATACTATGGATTATCTGCCTTGATATTCTGGGTTATATGGCTGTGTGGAAGGGTCCAGAGAGTTCCACTGCTGAACAGCTCTTACATTCAGGAAGGTCTTCCTAATGTTAAGGTGGAATTTCCTTTCTTGTAATTTGAGCCCATTGGTCCAAGTCCTAGTCTCCAGGGCATCAGAAAACAAGCCTACTCCTTCTTCCTTATGTCATCCCATGAAATGTTTAAATATGACTCCCATGTATCTCCTCTCAACCCTTCTTCTGTGGGCTAAACATCTCCAGCTCTTTAAGCTGCTCCTCTCCAGAACTTTGATCATTTTAACCTCCTCCTCTGGCTACGCTCCAGCTGATCAGTATCTTTACTGAGTTATGGTGACCAGAACCAGACACAGTGTTATTCCAGGTGAGATCTAACCAAAACAGAATAGAGGGACACCATGACTTCCCTCCTAAGATTCTCATCAAGTTAAGGGTCCCACAATTTCACAGGATGACAAGATAGCAGACAAAGGAACATCAATCATGTATAATACATATTATTTTTAAAGACATAGCAAAAGTCATTTTAAACATTCCTGGATGCATTTGCTTCTTTCTTTTTCACTCTTTTCTTTGCATAACAGCATTGTTCCTTGTGCATTAATTTATTCATTTTTGATAATAACACATCCATCATTTTATATTTTTTTTAATGGCAAAATTACTTACCATCTGTAGCCAAGCATTTGTAATCAAGACCTGATTCTTTTCATCCTTGAAAAAAAAAGTGGTAGGAAAAATAATTAAAAAGTTTTCCTCAATGTATAATTTCATTCACATTTTGCCTCAGGCTGGTTCTTAGGAAAATACATTCAATATCAGAAGCTCGTGATGTAAAATGTGTTTGTGTCATGCACAAGAAGCATCTACAACAAAATATTGCAGTGTGGACTGCTCCTATTCATGGTCCCAGGTGCTACCTTACATTCTCTGTGCCTTTTTTCAACAGTCACTATCCCATATTGGAATGGTTTGGGGGTTTTTTTTGTTTGTTTTTATAAAATATATTTAATTCTGCAAAGTTTGTAATTTCCTTAAGCCTGCTTTCCCTACTGTGTGTGGAAGGTGTTTTTCTATTGCATAATGACAGACCCAGTGAGAATCAAGATCATAACCCAGAGTTTGGGGAAATTACTCTTTAGAATCACAGAATCATAAAGTTGGAAGAGATCTTGAGGGCCGTCCAGTTCAACCCCCTGCCAAGAAGCAGGAAAATCGCATTCAAAGCACCCCTGACAGATGGCCATCTAGACTCTGCTTAAAAGCTTCCAAAGAAGGAGGCCCCACCACACTCCAGGGCAGAGAGTTCTCCTTACAGTTAGGAAGTATAGAGGGGTAGCATGACTTCGCTGGATCTAGACACTATACTCCTATTTATGCAGGATAAAATCCCATTAGATTTTGTAGTTGCCACATCACATAGTTGGCTCATGTTTAACTTGCTGTTCACAAGGAATCCAAGATGGAACCCTGCTAATGGCACTCCACTTGTCACTTCTTTCCAGGAGGTCCTACAGAGTTCCTAGATCTGTGGGCTGCAATCAAAAAATTATATTCTTCCCAGATTAACCTCCAAGATGAGTATAGGCTGGCAGTCTAAATAACCATGGATTCTGCAACCAATGAACTCAAACATCCATAGGTTGAAAATATCCTCTCCCCGCCCCCCAAAAAAATCCAAAAAAGCAAACACCGATTTTGCAATTGTATAAAAGGGACACATTTTTTTTCTACACCAGTGTGCATAATGAGACTTGAGCATCCAAAAATGTTGGTATCCATAGGGGATCTGGTACCAAATCCTAGCACAGGGTTCCACAAACTTTTTAAACAGAGGGTCAGATCACAGTCCCTCAAACTGTTGGAGGGCTGGATTATAATTTGGAAAAAAAATGAATGAATTTCTATGCACACTGCACATATCTTATTTGTAGGGCAAAAAACACTTAAAAACAATACAATAATTAAAATGAAGAATAATTTGAAGAAATATAAACTCATTAGTATTTCAATGAGAAGTGTGGGCCTGCTTTTGGCTGATGAGATAGGATTGTTGTTGTTGTGTGCTTTCAGACTTAGGTTGACCCTGAGCAAGGGCCGGGTAAATGATCTTGGAGGGCCGTATCCGGCCCCGTGCCTTAGTTTGAGGATCCCTGCCCTAGCGCATACCAAGTGCTGACTATATAATAGACAAACTCATATCACTGGGTGGAATACAGAACAACTCGCTCCAACCTCTGGCATTTTAAACAGTCTTCAGATGTTGACTGCAGTTCTTACATGGTCTAAATATATATAACCATATCATTCATTTTAAGTGTGGAAACATTTCTCTGTCATGGAGTCCAGACAAAATATATTAAGAGCTTAGCTGTAGGCTATTACACCATAAACTATAAAAATAAAAAACAGGAAAAAAATAGAACTGATGATATAGCACCTGAATGCAAACTATAAGAACAATTTCGTTATAGTTACTTAGAATGCATTAAACCTTTCCCTTTGAAATCAAGAAAATATAAAAATGCTCAGCTTTGGCTGTAGCAAGTACTTTCCATAAAGTTTCAACAGAAAGGGAGTGTAAAGTGCATAAGATATTTTGCAGTTAGTGCAATAGAATCTTTATTTTTTGAAAAAAAAATATTAATTCACTCTTTGACTCTATTTTCCGGCCCAGAGACATCAATCTCAGTTGGGCTCTATACTAGAATTAATGCGGTTTGATGCTACCTTAACTGCCATGGCTCATCGCAATGGAATATTAAGATCTGTATTTTGGTGAGACATCAACACTCTTTGGCAGAAAAGACTAAAGAACTCATAAAATGACAACTCCTATGCCCCCGGTTGCGCAGTGGGTTAAAGCACTGAGCTGCTGAGCTTGTTGACTGAAAGGTCGCAGGTTCGATTCTGTGGAGCGGCGTGAACTTCCGCTGTCAGCCCTAGCTTCTGCCAACCTAGCAGTTTGAAAACATGCAAATGTGAGGAGATCAATAGGTACCGCTCCAGCGGGAGGTAACAGTGCTCCATGCAGTCATGACCTTGGATGTATCTACAGACAACGCTGGCTCTTCAGCTTAGAAATCAAGATGAGCACCACACCGCAGAGTCAGACATGACTTCCCTTAATGTCAGGGGAAAACCTTTACCTTTTACCTTTTTACAATCCCATACCATTGAGCCATGGCAGTTAAAGTGGTGTCAAACTAAACTAAATTTACAGCATAGGTGCATCCAGGATGAGGCATAGATGTACAAAGGCCACTGCAAGAGGAGTTGGTGGTAAAGTTAAAAGTAATAGTAAAGGTTTTCCCTTGACATTAAGTCTAGTCAAGTCTTATTCTAAAGGGTGGTGATCATCTTCATTTCTAAGCCAAAGAACCGGTATTGTCCATAGATGCCTCCTAGGTCATGTGGCCAGCATGACTGCATTGAATGCTGTTACCTTCCCACCTGAGTGGTACCTATTAATCTACTCACATCTGCATGTTTTTAAACTATTAGGTTGGCAGAAGCTGGGGCTAATGAGAGGATTCAAACTGTTGACTTTTCAGTCAGCAAGTTCCACAGCTCAGCGGTTTAACCCTCTGTGCCACCGCGGCTCCGGCGTTGAGGATAGGAGATCCAAATATGAAAGACTTCAGGGAGCTTCACTAAATGTAGTTGGCTGCATTGTTTTTAGCTTGACAAGACTATGATAGAGAAGTAGAATGTTCATGTTCAAGGTCTTCATTGAACGCCTAGGAAAACCTTTCGAGCATTTGCACCTTTATGAGCTGCATGGGTAGGATGGGATGAATAAAGCTTCCAGTATTTATCTTCAGACAACATTTTAGGAAATAGACAGATGAAGAGACTATATTACTTAAACAAATAATTAATGATCTTTAAGTAAAGATGAAAAAATTATACACAAATATTTATTCTTTTCTTTTCTTGCTGCATATGAGCACTTATTCCAAACAACTAACCATCAAACAAACAAAACTCCAGCTCTCCTACTGTTCTGTTTATAAATATTTATATTTAGACAATTCAAATATTAAGGAAAGGCACACATTACAGTCCTCATGGGGTGATACTGCTTAAGATCGTAAAGTTGATTCAAGGTTGTATCTTCAACTTCAAAAAGAAGGGGTAATAGTTGAAATAACGTGGCCCATTTTCAATCCAAATCTTTTGCATGGTCTCAGAATTTCATAATTAGAATGCAAAATCATCTGTAGTTGTGAGCTATATTTTAGAGTAAGGAACTGGCAAAGTCACCTTGGAGTATTCCTCACTGAAAAAACCCATGAAATTCACAGGGTCTCCATAGGTCAACAGGCAATGTGAAGTCACATACGCAGAGTTTTCTTCAAATGGACCGGTATCTTAATTTCTGACCTGAAAATTTAACCTTTCTTCTATACTCATGATAGCACATTATCCTCCACCACACTTGAATGGAGTTAAATAGCTTAATGAAGTAGTTGTGTTTCCTTAC
Source organism: Anolis sagrei (assembly GCF_037176765.1). NCBI lineage: Eukaryota > Metazoa > Chordata > Lepidosauria > Squamata > Anolidae > Anolis > Anolis sagrei. The sequence goes on from NC_090022.1 coordinate 156,436,816, forward strand.
GTTCTAAAAGGGCTGGTTTCTATTTGAAACACTTCGCTTTATTTCCTAGAGTATGGACTGGTTTGACCTTTATTCAAAATGCCCAATATTTATGATGGGGAATTTATAAAATCATAAGACACCAGTCAGATTCTAACTATGGTGTCTATATTTCAAAGAACTATTGCATGGACTTCAATGGCAATGCTTCCATCAGTGAAATTGTGTGTCATCAGTCATAACTATGATCATAGTGACCTATCATCAAAGTTACACTGACAATGGAACTATGAAAAAATATTCCTTTTCAGCATGGCAGTGCCACACCAAAGGGTTTCCAAGGTGCTGCAGATAGGGATCTTGGGAAATTATGTTAGCAGTGCTTTTCTGATCAAGGGGTGCATCAAGAACATACAGATGAAGAGACCCCAACACAGGATCCCAACACAACTGCTTCTTTCAATGAACCCAATGACTGGGAGACTGCTGCAGACATATTTACCCAGAACCCAAATGTGCAGTGGCCTGGTAGCCCTTCAGTTGGGACATTGTCAAGCTGACAAGGTAGGTGTGGGGAGTCATGTTCAGTCATAAACAACCATAAATTTGAATTCCCGGCAGTTAAAAGATTGTAGTTTACAATCTTGTAACTACTGAATAGGGTGCCAGTTTTTATTTGTTTCCAAGTGCCAGGCTCACAAGAGTTTGTTTCAGTTTCTGAAATGTAGTAATATTTCAGTAATAGATCATCAGTTGGGAATCCCTGCCCCAATCACCAAGTGCTGCTCTGGGGCCAGAGTGAAGAAGGGAAGCCAGGAAGACAGTTCCACCATGTCTACTGGGTCATCGGTTAGGAGCCCCTCTCCCCAACAACAATGTAATAATACTAATATTGTGCTGTGCTAATAATATAATATATTGTATTTACATATAATATTGATAATATTATAATGTAATACAATATAATACTAATAATATGTTATAATAACAGCATATTATACATCACATGTAATATTACTAATAATATTGCAGTATAGTTGTATAGTACAATATAGTAATATATAATACTAATATTGTACTATGCTAATAATTATAATATATTGTATGTACTTATAATATCGATAATAATATTATAATGCACTATAATACTAATAATACAATATAATAATGATATATTTTATATTACATGTAATATTCCTAATAATATTGCAGTATCATGGTATAGTACAATATCGTTATTTATTTATTTATTTATTTAAAACTTTTATATTTCGCCCTTCCCACCCCCAAGGTGACTCAGGGTGGAGCACAGCATATATACGGCAAATATTCAGTGGCAGGACAAGAATTCATTATATGCATACATAAACATTAAAAACATTTATTTCAATATTAAAATACACTTTTTAAACCCATCTTGGTCATATAATGCTAATATTGTGCTATGTTAATAATATAATACATTGTATGTACATATAACTTGTAAGCCGCTCTGAGTCCCCTTTGGGGTGAGAAGGGTGAGATATAAATGTAGTAAATAAATAAATAAATAATAAAGCAAATAAATAAATAAATAAATGTTTTTAAATTTCTGGGTTGCTGTGAGTTTTCCGGGCTGTTTGGCCTCTGAGGATGCCTGTCATAGATGTGGGTGAAACGTCAGGAGAGAACATGGCCATACATCCAGGAAAACTCACAGCAACCCAGTGATTCAGGCCATTAAAGCCTTTGACAACATATTTTTAATTTCCTTTTTTTGGCATGTATTAATCTCAATGGAATTTTAATACTGTAACCAATTATAGCTTGTTTCCCCATTGGTATTTCTTTCCCCAATTTCAATTTTCACAGTTTTGGAAAAACTTCAAAGCGTATGTGGGCTTATTCACATGTCCAATTACTTTGGCTTTATTAAGCATTAATTCACTCTGGCACCACTTTCATTTATAATGCAAGCATGGCTCAAAAGGTTTATGTATTCCTGCTTTAGCTGCCACTAATCCCACATTTTACAACAAAATCCTTTTAAGAATCTTTCCCAGCATCCCTCCTTTCATAAATATAACTCCATGTAGCCTTCTGATTGACAATTTCAAGGCAACAGAGGAATTTCAGAACAGAATAACTCTGGAATATAGACCTAGATTGTTCTCCCTTCAGGGGTAATTTTCCTTTGGAAATGAATACATTTCCATGCTTCAGGTGGGAGCGCTCACAGAATGGGACAAATAACCTGTTTACATATCTATTTTATTGCGATGGTACATAGTCTTTCCTTAAAATACATGAAAAATGATCCTAAAAATCTATTATTTAAAAACCATAAGCACTAAAAAAATAATCTAGAAATCAAATGTCATTCTACAAAGCAGCCTGTGGCCAGCTAAATGTAATTAAATTAAAATGCAGGTTAAAGCATAGCACAGCCGGGAAAATAAGTTCAATAGGGCGAGTGCTTGCTCAAATTGAAAGAGTTTTTCAGCCACCAAAAAGTCATTAATTAAAAGGTTTATAAACAGAGTTGGCAGGACTTTGGGCACAAGCTGAAGTCTCAGGGGATTGTCATATTTTGCTGACTTTCCAGGCATGGAGACAAGTCTCAAGGCAGGTGGCACTCAATGAAGCTTTGTGTTTTCTATGTGGGAAGGCATAGTTTGAAAACCTGGGCACCCTCTCTTTATCCATTCTCAGCTGGCACAAGATTTCTCTAGTTCGGTGTGGTGTGTATTTTCATGTCATGCTTGTTCACTCTCAGTCGATCAGAAAGACAGGATCAAAAGGAGGGGAATGGTGGGTGGGTATACTAGGACTCGCTATTTGGAGTCACACAAGCACTGGAATGCCTGTATTGCAACTGAAAATCCTTCGTGCTTCAACAATCCTTGCAGTAAATACACAGGGCCTGTGGACTCCCCAAAGCAAGGCAGCACCTTGCACAATACCTCCATGGAAGCTTATGGGAATGGCTGTAACCGTGACACTACTTACTGGACAGCATTTCCCAACTGCATGTTTGTTGAAAAACTATTTCTGATTTTCCCCACTGGCTCTGCATTTACCCACACTTAGGGCCCGTTGCTGTCATAACAATTTTTATAATCATCCAATGCCAGCCCAGCCTTGTCTGTTCCAGCTCTGTTTTTTGTTTTGTTTTTCTTGTTTTTTTGTGTGTGTCAGGATTGACTTGAGAAATTGCAAGTTGCTTCTGGTGTGAGGGAATGCGCCATCTGCAAGGACGTTGCTCAGGGGACGCCCAGATGTTTGATGTTTGACCATCCTTGTGGGAGACTTCTCTCATGTCCCCGCATGGAGAGCTGGAGCTGAAAGAGGGAGCTCAACCCACTCTCACCAGATTCGAAATGCTGGCCTGTCACTCAGCAGTCCTGCCAGGCTTTAACCCATTGTGCCACTGGGAACAAGGATACTTATAAAATCACAAATAATCCCCCCATTCTCATGTTTGGGTCATGAAATCTCAAGGAGTGGGCTGCTGTTGGCCTGCCAACTACAGAATGTGTTTCTCCACGTCATTTGGGTGCAGCTCCATCTCCGAGCCCAATTCAAAGTACTGGTTTTAACCTATACTACACTTGATCTTAGCCAAAAGGCCGAGAAGCGATTTTTAACCTATAAAACTCTATACAGTTCTGGCCCAGCTTACTTGTCCGAATGCATCCATCCCTACGCCCCACCTCATAATCTAAGATCATCCGGGAAGGCCCTGCTCACGCTCCCGTCAACAGCACAGATGCATCTGGCAGGGACGAGAGACAGGACCTTCTCAGCTGTGGCCCCCCGCCTATGGAACACACTCCCAAATGAGGTGAGATCTGCTCCCTCCCTCCTGGCTTTTAGGAAAAAAATTAAAATCGTGGTTTTGGGACCAGGCCTTCAGGCAGTAGAAGTAAATGTATGCAGCATTTCTGAAAGACAATGACTGGAACGGCAATTCGACGGACAAGACTGTTTTATTGTTTTATTGCTTGTGGATGTATTGTTTTTAACTTGATTTATGTTTAATTGTAGTGTAGAATTGTAATTGTTTGTACTGGCATTGAATGTTGCCATTACTTATAAGTAAACCGCTTTGAGTCCCCCTCGGGGTGAGAAAAGCGGTATACAAGTACTGTAAATAAATAAATAAATAAATAAATAAATAAGATGCACTGAATTTTCACAAGATGAAGAAAAAAACCTCTTAGGAGCTTCTCGACATCTGAGCACGTTCATATGGGGAAAGCCTTCAGGTAACTTTGCCCTCAGCCATTTACAGCTTTAAAGGTACCAACCAACGCTTTGAATTGAGTCAGAAATAGACTGGCAGCCAGCATGGCTCTTGTAGTCTCTGTACATATAACTGGACCTGGTCAACATCTGGTTGCAACATTCTAACCTGGCTGATATTCAAAGCCAGCTCCACATACAGATATCACAATAAACCAGTGGTTCTTAGCCACTGGTCCCCTAAAAGTCCTGGCCAACATGGTCAATTAGCAAAGATTCTAGGGGGTGAAATCAAAATAAACTGCAGAGCTAATGGTTGAGAAACCCAACAAAATCAGAGATGAGTTGTTTCACTTCTCTTCATTCCCTGCTTTGTGACTCTACTGAACATCCAGCTTAAAAAAGAGTTCGCTTGATTCTAAAATCTTTTCACTGTTTTTGAAAAATTGGTAATAACATGCTAGTGTTGCTGTTTATTTATTAAATGTAGCCCCCCCCCCCCCAGTAGAACTGAATGACTGCTCAGCTTCCTCCCTCCCTTGACCCTTTTCTTTATACTTTCCTCCAGTTGTGAATGAAGTAGCACAATGACTCTGTCCCATCGCTGCCAGCACAGCAGATGCCTGTGGATAACATTAAGTCCTTTGGCTCAAGGTCACTGCTGGAGCTGAGCATTAAAACAAAATACAAACAAAACAGAGAGATTCCTCAACACAGTTTTTTTTTGTAACCTGCAACTCTCCTGCTTTCTTGAACAGGTTTGCAATTTGTCAAGAATAACCTGTCACATAAAAACCACATGCTAATCCGAGCCCAGAAATAACACTAGCGTTCTGGGATGGCTTTTATTTCACCTAGGGAATAAAGTCACAGCTGTTTATGCACCTGAGAACAGGATGATCAGCGTATATACTAAAACCAAACTGCTGTTGAAAAGCTGACACAACTGACAAAATGTCCGATGTTTCTTCCATATTCATCCCCATGTAGCAAAAGCAGATTTTACTACAAATGGGCACCGTTGAAACATTTAACAGCTTGTTGGAGATATAACGAAGTTCCTTATGGGCCTGCCCCTGAGTATAATATGTAGCATCTGTATACCATTGTAAGAGAGTTCAAACAGATGTCATTTTCTGACCTACCACATGTGAAGAGCTCCAATCCAGAGGCACATGCATGTGTACACTACTGAATACTCTTGGCCTATCAGTAGAAAGGAGTGGATGTGATAGGGAAACAAAATAACATAAATTGAAGCCTATATTCTCTGCTTTTGTCCACAAAACAAACATGTAAAAGATGTGATGAATAATATTGCCTGCCGCCATTTAAAAAACTAAACCAAAAGTTGTTTAGTGATCAAGTGGCTACTAAGATATCTCAGTCAAGACATCATCAGATTTGTCAAACCTACTGAGAATAGTTGCTAGTCCTTTTGGTCATATACTACAATATGACTTTGCTGTATACTACTTGCTTTGCTATTTGGCTATTCTCAAGCCACGTCTCCTTCAGAACTGGAAAACAGAAGAAGGGGTGGGGAGTGGTCATATTCTACTTATGGGCTTCCTTGAGAAATCTGGATGGTCACTGTGAAAAATAGGATGTTGGATTTCAGGGGCCTTTAGCCCTGAACAAACATGGCCCTTCTTACATTGGCCAATATCCCTGCAGGGGTTTGTATGGTGTAAATATGCACATTCTGAGTTACACATAGATTGTGAGGCCCTCTCCCGCATTGCTGGGAATTTGGCCAGAAAAAAGTGAACAAGTTACACATGAAGGGTTCATAGGGGACACTTCATTCACAAAAAGGGTCAATATGGGGCACTTCATTCATCCATAGTAGTAGTAGTAGTAGTAGTAGTAGTAGTAGAAGAAGAAGAAGAAGACTTTATTTGTAACCTGTCCTATCTCCCCGAGGGGTCTAGATCCTTGTTCTAGATAAATTCACACCTACCGCTCCTTGTTTTCCTTCCAGAGATGGGTGGTGTTACCTTTGCCTTCTTTGACAGTTGCCAGGGACCTAGAGATCTCGGAGAACTCACTGCTGAAATCTGGGGAGCACTGCTCTGAAGAACTGTGGGAAACTAACTGGTAGACTAGATCCAGCTTCCCACTAAAGACCCTGTCATTATCTCTAGAAAAGCGTCCTATTGACAGAGGAGGGACACTGTTCTGATAAGAACTGGATCCAACTGCTTTTCGTCCAAATTCCTCTTCAAAGCATAACTTTTCTAATGGAAATGATGCCAAAACAGATGTAATAGCATTTGCCAGCATTCAAACAAGGAACTATTTTCTTTTCTTTATAGAATTGTATGACATACTGAGAGTATAATGATAGCATAGTAAAATAGTTGATTTGGGGTGGGAACCCAAATATTTGTAGTAACAACAACAAAAAGCAACAACAACAACAACAACAATGTGCCTGATAGGATAGGAGGACCAAAAATGAGCAAGCAATATTCCAGTGTGTGTGGAATATTGACTGTTTGGGGTAGAACACATTAAACTGGTGGAATGGGATGGTATATTCTGGAAAGGAGGGTTGAGCTATCTGATTAACTAGAATCTTGAGGTTAATGTAGTCCTCACATATACAAAAGACCACACAGAGGTGCTGTGAAGCCACTGTAATTCTGCAATTTATAGATTATCCTCTCATATACACCAGGTTATCCTTCCACACCTACAATTATAGGGCAGAATTAGATATTCTTTCAGGGTTGCATAGCAGTTGGAAAAAGCAGCATTCTTTTGTCTCCTTCAATCTATCCAGTGTCACGCAATGAAACAAAAGAAACGACACAACATTCAAATGCAGTGAGCTCAATTTCACTGGCAGCTGCTTGCCAGAGGGATGAGGGACTCAGAGAATAGCAATGACAAATAAGTTGGTTTATTTTGCATTTACTCATTACATCTAAAGGGGCGGGGGGAGGCGTAGGACACTTTGGAGGATGTTGGACCATTTTAACTATATATTTACAAACAACAACAATAGACTAATTAACTGTTATGCTCTACATGACTTACTGTATTTCTTCAATTCTAAGATGCCATCAATTGTAAGACACAGACTAATTTCAGTACCGCTAACCAACCTCCTTTTTGATTCTAAGAAAAACAATTCTTAGAATATCTTTTAGAAACACTTCTGCATACACAATTAATTTTCGTTTCAATGTGTGTTTGTTCTGCAATCTTTTTGACAACATTTCAGTGTGAAATAAGAGATCAAAATGAACGAAATACAGTAATGTAGGTGGTTTCAGAGATGCAACCAAAACTTCCTAGTTGTCACTGAGTGAGCTCCACTATAATGAAATAACAGTGGTTCCACATTTGCAAATCCCATCACTTTATTCAACAAAGGAATAGCAGGAGCGGGTTGGAGTCAAACATGAAGGTGGAATTTAAAACAAAATGTGTGATGTCATCTGCAAAGTGCAGAAACAATTTGAAAAAACTGTGACCTCATCACATAGACCTTGAGAAGTGTTGAGGACCATCTGTTTAGCAAAGAGAATAATATTGTCGGATCCCAAATCAACCCATTTCAAGTTCTGTCTTCCCATCACATATGTTTCTCTCTTCAGGTTTTTGCCTGGTGTTGGCTGACTTTGGAATCATCACACAGTGAATCCTCTTCTCCACCCTCCCTGTATTATTTTTTATTTTAATCAGAAAAAACTTTAATATCTGAAAGCCAAGTGATCCCTGTCCAAAGCCCCTTATATTAAAGGAGACTGACACCACTTTAAAATCTTTTCTTTCCAAGGGATAAAATTACCCTGACCAAAGCCTCTTACATTAAAGGAGTCAGGACACTGTTTTAAAAACTCCTCTTTCAGTTGTATCACTTGATACCAACCCAAAAGCTTCACATACCAGAGGAGGCAGTATCTCCTCCCATATCTCAGTTTTCAAACATTATTTTGAATGAGAGAATTTTAACTCCACTTTAAATGGAATTATCCCTCCATTTTTAACACTTTTAAGTTTGGTGGACTCCCTCTACAGGAGATCAGGACATTTTGAAAACACTTCTTTCAGTAGAACTCATACTGTCTTTAAACCACTTTAAACAACAGAAGGATCAGAGAGGGACACTTCATAAAATGGAGTATAATGGAGAAATCTGCCACTTCCTATAGAGCCTAGATTACTATGAAGAATAAAATACAGTGACAGCAAAGTGGTCACTGAAACAATTCAACATGGACGAATCTGTCAGATCCCATCATATGTGTTTTTTCAGTGTTAGCGATGGTTCTGCCATGCGCCAGGGGCTTAGAACATAATTTTTTTGCCCATGTTCTGAACTCCTTCCTTTCAGCACGCTTCAGCTCCATTTGAGGGATGAAGGGCAACAGATGATGGCTGGAAGTTGGCAAATGTCATGTGATGGGCTCTGTGCTTCGTCACCCTTGAAATGGAGATGAAGTGTCCTATAATGGGGAAAATGCTCCATATGACGAGGTCAACAGACACACCTAAGATTCTAAGATGTACTCTCTTTTCAGATATTTTTATATTTGAGAAGGCACATCTTAGAATTCAAGAAATACTGTCACACCATTTTATTTGATAGACCATGCCTCCCTATATGACCCTGCCCAGACCCTAAGGCAGAGAGTTCCAAACATTCCATGTCGGTGACACACTTTTCAGACATGAATCATTTCATGACACAATAATTCAGTTTTACTAGCAAACTGGAGGTTAAACCAACCACTTATAAGAGATATGGACACATGCATAAATGTTAATAACAAAATGTATGGGGATATACCATATGTCATGAAAACCTTTCACTTCTGTTTATATGATTCATTGCTTATTTGACACAGACTCAGAGGTTTCTTGTAATGTTCGCGTGACACACTAACACACTGCAACGAACACAGTAACATGTTGTGACAACACGGTTTGGAAATATCTTCCCTAAGGTCTACAGAATAGGCCTTTCAGTCTCTCCATCTATATAAATAAAAATGTAATGTTCCTTTGTGGGATTAACATAACTCAAAAACCACTGGGCGAATTGACACCAAATTTGGACACAATACACCTATCAGGCGAACGAGTGACCATCACTCATAAAAGCACTGGAAAACACAGTGAAAGAGACTTAAAAAGCCAAATATATATATAAAAATACATTACAATGTATGCACAAAACCACATATACACAAATATATACACACATATATACACATATACACAGACTGGGCCACAGCAACACGTGGCCGGGGACGGCTAGTCTTTACATATACAGTTGATGGGAACAGGGGAGAATCATAGAATAATAATGGAAGTGACCAGGTGGACCATCTAGTCCAACCCCCTGTCATTCAGAAAAAGCACAAAGTACCTTTGACAGATGACCACCCAGCCTCTGTTTGAAAGCTTTCAAGGAAGGAGCTTCCACCTTTTCAGTGGCTAAACCTATACGTTGGAACTCCCTCTTCAAGGAGACAGAAATAAGCCTCTCCTTGCTGTCCTTCATCAGAAGCAGGAAACTTTTTTTTATTCATACAGACATTTAGAATGGAAGGCTATTAAGGAAAGAATTATGCACACTCTATTCTTTTTCAATTGGACTGTTACTGATTCTAAAAACATTTTTACAGTGTACAGATATGTTTTAACATTGTTCAAGTTTGATTTGTTTTTTAAATGTTTTCAATTGTAATCTTTTTGCATGTGTATGCTGCCTTGCATCGCACCCTTGAAGAAAAAGTGGGATATAAATGAGGTTAGTAATAGCAATACCAACAGCAATATGCTAGTCTCAAAAAATGACTGAAGCTATTGAATCATTCCTTTTAAAATCAAAATAGGTAATGCAAAAATCCTATCTGGATGTGCTATATGGTTCTGTGTGCTCTCCTACAAATATTATTTCATATGGACCATAGTCCCCAATGTGGCATCACCTTTGTTGAACTCAGCAAGTGAGTGATTCTGGAAATAATTCACCAACAACTGGACAATAAGATCTTGGAAGCCCCAACACTCTCACTTCATAAGCAGGGCTGACTTCCAGCTTTCTTGCCATATGGTGACTAGTCTGTCAAAAGCGATATATACACACCAGTTTAAATATTTAAGAAAGCTGGGAATGGAGGTGGAGGACTGATATCTTTGCTGCGACCTCTAGCAGTTCCACACCTGGTGCAGTGTCCCCTGAATAAACAGACCAGCTGTTGAATTCCTATGTGTTGAAAACCTTCTGTGCATCCAATGATCTGACTTGAAGCAGTGAAAATTAAACATGACACCCCAATTTTTACACCTTTTTTTCTTGCTCATTTCTCTGATCCTTTGCATACATAAAGTTCTTTTCCAAGGCAGCGGACTTTGCTCTGTGCCCACACAGATTGCCTTGAGCAGACCAGGTTGCATGCATCATTGCATGGTATGTGACGGGTTGTCGAAATGATTCAAAGGGTCCACATTTCTTTGCCAAAGGCACCTGTTTCTCCCTTCATACATTCATAGAAATAGCCTATCTTGGAAATAATAATTCCATGAATACTCTAGATATCTACAGGGCAAGTCTGTAAAGTTTCTGAAATGCCACCAAGCCAAAATTCTTAAATAGGGATATTGTAATCTTAAAACATTGAAGTTTTTGCTTTTGCTAGTAGTATATACTTCGCTTGGATTACATGTGGGTTCATCATGCTCAGAAGGAGGTCAGACAACATTCAGTGCCATTAACTGGATATATATTTAGAGAGGAAAGAGAAGGTGTTGCATTCCCTCTAATCTTCTATATTGTTGTTAGAGCAATGAGGGATTTTAGATAACACTGCATGCCCATACTCATTTGAATTTCTTTAGCTCAGCTTTTCCACCTCAATGGATTGTAGCTATCGGAGCCATGTGCTCCCAGGAGAGTTTTCCTGGGTGGCAGGGCCATAGGGGAGGAACCAGACCAAGCACAATCTAAAGTCTTCAATGGCAGAACAGATGGAAAATACATGGTACATGTTACAACTGCTGTGAAGGCGGCTGAAGGCAGCAACAGATGAGAAGTCACCAGTTCATGCCACTGGATGGGACCCTCATTCTGTGAAGACTGTGTGTTGACCAGTTGTGCATTGGTCAACACACATAAATCAAATTCACACACAGGAGTCTTCCAAGAAAAATAAAACAAAACTAACAAAAGTCCCATGGAGATCAGCAAGTGGTGATGGGGACAGGGCTGTGAAATCTGGAAGCTCCTATTCACAGACTGGCTTGTGGACAATGGTGATAGATTCAGTCATTCCACCTCAAGGTCCAAGGCAGTTGAGAAACTTGGCAGTTGTATCTATGACTGAGCAGCCCTGTTTAGAAACTACTCTGCTCACCCCCTATGAGGAGGGGTTAGAATAGGTGCCCTAAACATAGTCTGCCTCTCTTATCGCTGACTGGACTGCCGCATCCAGAGGAGTCACCACATTGTGGCCAAAAAAGAAAAATGAACTTTGGAACATGGAATGTATGAACATTGTTGGATAACACAGACAGTGAATGCCCTGAATGCAGGACTGCTATTATTGCAAGGGAGCTGAGACATTTTAATATCAATATAGCAGCACTTCAGGAGACCTGGAGAGCAGGATACAGACAGCTAAGGAATTAAAAGGAGACTACACTGTTGGAAATAGCAACCGTCTTCAAGCCTCCACTAGTAATTTGTTTGCATATGATTCTGTTTTGCTTACTCTGTTGTATATGTATAGTCTGGTATGCAGTTTCTCTTTATTTTTCTTGAGGTTGTGGGAGGAAGTGCAGACCACATGATCAGATCTGTTCTCAGCTCAGACTCGATTTCAGATCTCAGACTCCATTAGACTCTCAGAATGTAAAGATTTTGCTGTTAATTCTAAGAAAGATGCACAGAGAAACCTAATTTGCCCTGCATGAAACTAGTGGATATTTACCACTAATGAAGAGATTCACTCAAATGAGTTTTTAACTCTTCTCAGGAAGATCACACTTTACAAAAAGCTTATGATCATTACAAATAGTGTGAATGCCAATTAATTTCCAGAGGTCATCCTTTCCAAAAGGCTTTGGAGATTCCAGTTTTCCAAAATACACCTTCTTCTGGAAGGGACTATCTGAAGAAGAATGAAGAAGACAAGGAGTCGGTTTTGCTATAAAAACAACCTGTAGAAGCTTCTGTCCAAAGCACCTATCAACATTAATCAACAACTCTCAACCATCCAAATTAATCTTGTCAAAAACCAGCAGGCAACTATCAACAAAGACATCAAGGGAAAAAAATACTGTTAGCTGGACACCATCCTACTGAAAATGCCTAAGGGGGACAAATCATTCTCTTGGGAGATTTTAATGTAAGAGTTGTACGAGACTTCGACATGTGGCCAGGGACCATAGGAAAATATGGGTTTGGAAACAGCAAATCGACTGGCATCCTACTTCTCACCAAATGTGCAGAACACAACCTTGTCATCAGCAACACACTCTTCCACCAGAAAAACATGCTCAAAACATCATGGATGCATCCCTGATCAAAGAATTGGCACCTCTTAGACCAGGGGTCCTCAAACTAAGGCCCAAGAGCCGGGTACGGCCCTCCAAGGTCATTTACCCGGCCCTCGCTCAAGGTTAACCTAAGTCTGAAATGAAGTCCAAAAAAAGGAGCTTCCACCACCCTCCTCTCTGCCCTGGAGTGTGGTGGAGGTTTCTTCTTTGGAGGCTATTAAACAGAGGCTGGCTGGCCATCTGTCGGGGATGCTTTGAATGAGATTTCCTTGCTTCTTGTCAGAAAGGGTTTGGACTGAATGGCCCACCAGGTCTCTTCCAACTCTAGGATTCTATGACTCTATAACTTGAAAGTACACAACAACAACAACAACAACGACAACGACAACAATCCGATCTCATCAGCCCAAAACAGGCCAACACTTCCCATTGAAAGACTAATAAGTTTATATTTGTTAAGATTGTTCTTCATTTTAATGATTGTATTGTTTTAAGTGTTTTTTACACTACAAATAAGATATGTGCAGTGTGCATAGGAATTCATTCATGCTTTTTTCAAATTATAATCTGGCCCTCCAACAGTTTGATGGACTGTGACCTGGCCCTCTATTTAAACAGTTTGAGGACCCCTGTCTTAGACTATGTAATTATACGTGCCAGAGACCACCACAATGTGCTTCTCACAAGAGACATGACAGGTGCTAATGACTGCTGGACAGACCACAGGTTAATTCAATCCACACCGGAACATAAAATAAACTATAATATATAAACACTAAAATCAGTTATCCCCACTTTAAAATCAATTGTTTAAAGCCAATTGTTTAAAAGTAAAATCAATTGTTTAAAATCAGCATACTGTCTACATGCTCTAACACCTCTCTGTCACAAATAGACTTAATATCCAGAATTGAGTACCCTAGAAACTTTTGTCTAAAAATCAACTTGACTTATCCTTGGGTCAATGTGAGTACTGAAACTTAATTTTTATCACAAAAAAGGAACAATAGCCTTCTCTGAGCACAGTGACAAAAGGCAGAATCTTTTAAGATAACCTAAAAGATGCACTGACCCCCTCTACTTTCTCCAACATTTCTGACCTTTTTGAATGTCTGGGCAAGGGAATGGCGTCAGTAACCAATGACTGATGGCCTCTTCATTCCCATCCATAGAATGATCTTCAACTTATCTATGGGTCACATCAGGATTATGTGCTTTTGATTCCAGAAAGTAACTTTTCCAAGCTCTGATTCAGAGCAATGACTCTAAACAGCAGTTTTAGGGAATAACATAAGCAGCTCATGACATTGATTTCCATGCTGTAAAAACTTTCACCCTCTGACAACTGTGCATCAAGATTAAAGCCACAAGAGCAAACCAATTGTTTTTGTGGTCAATTGTCAAATCTAAACATCTGGTGAAACCTTCAATTTGACTGTAGTTGTTAAGTTCTTAGGTGCCATCTCGCTTGCCTTGCAAGTCATATAGGGATACATCTTTCTGGTTGCATGCTACATCTCATTGTGTGCAACCTTATCTAAAAAAAGAGACAGATCATAGAAGAGTATGTCCTCTTGTTGACCCTGCATGCTAGCAAAATCAGTTTGTCCCTAGGTAACGTCTCAGTGAATACACAAACTATTAATCTGTCCTATAGGAAAGAATAATCACTTGTAAAGAGGGCTAGGATTATATAAAAATACCATTGAGAATATCATATCACGCAAGCAAGCAATCAAAACAGACACATAAGAACCTTTTTTCTTCCATTTAAGTAATTGACTCTCACTCTATCTCCATTTTTGCTATGTAACCAGGTATTCAGACTTAGTGGCACAGAGAAATCACACCCAAAGTAGATATCCAGAAATTATAGAAATCACCTACAAGACACAAATATAGTACATTTTCATCATCCCCAAATACATAGAAACCATCACCCAGGGTGGGAGTAGAATGCTTCTCTGTACATCCAATCTATTTATATATATATAAACGTTCTATTCGTTTTTAGTGACATCATAACACAAAAACTGTTGGAAGAAACGACACCAAATTTGGCCAAAAGACACCTACTAACCCAAGGAGTGACCATCACTCAAAAAAAAAAACCAGTGAAAGGGACTTTAAAAACCCCAAAATAAAAAATACATTACAACGCATGCGCAAATGGCCCCCACCCTGAGCGAAGGAAAACCAATGCACCAACTATCTGTAGTGAGCTGACTGTCTCTGCTGGCACCGAGTGAGGCCTAGCCATTGAACCAGGCTACGGCTCAGACACACACTGTAGAACGGATGCAGTTTGGCCCCACTTTCAACTCCAGAGGGGCAGCCAAGGCAGCCACCAAGAGGAGGGCAGCAACAAGACACCCAGCAGCCATGGCCGGCCCTAGACTCCCAATGAAAGGGGCAAAGGGAAGACAGAGGTGAAGGCAGGCAGGGAAGGAGGGAGGGAGGGAAGGAGGGAGGCTCGGCTCCTCGCAGTGATTCCCACACACTAGACTTCAGCTGCCTGAAGCCACTGCTACCTTGGACAATGAGAAAGTAATTTGGGAATTGAAGTCCAAAACACTTAGTGTTTCCTGCTCTGTCTCTTCTGTTCCCTCTGTTTCGCCTCCAAGGCTGCATAGCAGATAGCGGAGTGATGAATGGCAAATGCCTGCCTGGGGCGCCCACTATCGACATGCTCTGGCCTCAATGGGCGCTGTCCACTGACTACCAAGGGAGCCCAAGATGACGGTGGCAGTGGTGGCAGTGGCAGAGAAGTGGGCCCAGGGCACAAGGGAAGGGGAATGAAGAAGGTACCCCGGGTACCTAGTCTAGCTTTCCCACCCTGGATGATGGCCAAAGGCAAGCAGAAGGCAACGGGAGGGAGAAACAACAGGAGGCACCCCTACAGCCAACACCTCCCTAACAAGGAAGGAAGAAAGAAAGAAGATGGGAAGGCAGGGAGGCAGAAGAAGGCAGGGAGGAAATGATGGAAGGAAAGAGGTAGAGAAGGAAGAAAGGGGAGAAAGATTTAACGGAAAGAAAATGGGGGCAAGGAATAGGTAGGTACCTCTCTTTCATAATAGTCCAGATAGTTACCTCTACTTCAAAAATTCTTACTATAGGCCACAGCAACATGTGGCAGGGCACGGCATTCTGAGTACCAACATATCAAGGCCAAAATACCCTAGAAACACCAAATTCTGTCATCTCTTAAACTTAAGTAAGGTCAACACTAATCAATATGTGGACAGGAGACTAGCAAAGAATACCAGGTGCTATATAGGCTGAATTTTAAAGGACAAAACTGGTAAAACCACTGGATATTCATTGCCTAAGAAAAATCTATGAAATTAGTAGGGTTGCTATATAAATCAATAGGTGATTTAAAGGCACAAACACCCCAATATCTCATTGCCTGGATAAACTAGAGAAGGAATCCACTACTCTTTGGGATTAGAGACTAATCCAGTGTACTCTAATATAATTCTGCCCCACAGTAGCTCCAGATCCAGCATATATTTGCCATATCTGGAGTCAGTATCCAGACAAGTGGGGATCACATCGGCACCACTGGGCTGTCACCTTGTTCTCTGTGTAAAAGCCACCACACCCTGTCGCATCTGCTGATGTCAGGATAGGACACACTTGTGACCAGCCAGTGGGAAGAAGTGGTAAAGACATGGGGATGAACTATCTATCCCTCTTTTCTGCACTGATCAGCTCAAAGTAAGATTAAAGGTGGTGTCCATCAGGGCAGAGTATTAGGTTGAAACAGATCCAATCCAACTATCCAGATTGTTGCAAAGCCTCAGAATCCCCTGGAATTTCCTGTAAACTCTGGACTATCCCTCAACTTTGTCTAAAGTGGGGCAAAGTTGCAGTAAGGCAAGAAAACTCGGGCTACTGCCCAGAAATCCCAATGGGGACAGATGGTGGAGGATTTCAGGTGAGTCTGGTTAGCGTAGACAAGCCAGATTGCTTCTGTCGAAATTACCAATTACAGAACTCACTGTCTAAAAGCCTGCTTCTGCAGCTTTGAATTTATGCTTTAGGCATGTTGATGGTTCCTTATTTCCTTCAACTTTGCACACACCATCTAATGAAGTGCTTAAAATATAAGCTCTTGTGGCCATTGCCCTAGTTGAATGTGCCCAAACATATGGAGGCCTTGATCCCTACTGCTCATAGATTGAATGGCACAAACATAATTTCTCTGCATCTTAACTGTTTTGTTCTGTTTACATAAATCTGCAGTGCCCTGAAAGTACAACATTTTTCAAGTGAGTGAAATGCTCAGTGGTAGAATGTAAACAAATACAACATCATACATAGAGAAGATGTGAAAAATATATTTAGAGCAGAAGTTGATCCAGAGTTTGTGCAAGTTAGTGTAGTGCCCCCCCCCCCCCCAAAAAAAAAACTGGCACAAATTCTCATTAACTGATAATGCTGCTAACTTTGAAACTCTGAATGCAAATGTCATTCCCAGCAGAAATTAAATGTGCAATGTTAGGGAGTAAAGCACATTTTCAGGGGTTCCAATGGCTGGTTAATACATTTAATACAAAGTTTATGTCCCAGAAGGGAAATCTGTGCCGTGTCACATTGCCATCTCTACACACGAGAATATTCTAACAATCTCTGACATGTGTCTTTACATAGTGTATTGGGAGTCAAGCCTTTATTTAAATATATCTAAAATGTTTGGCAATTGGACTTTGCATGTCTGACTCCATTTCCTAAAAGCATAGCATGTGATATCATAGATCCTTTGAGGAGCAGACTTCTTTGATGCTGCCATAGTTTCTATAACAGGAGATGAATATCCTTCATTCAGCTTCTAGGCATTCGGCCATAACCAATGTGAATTGGGATGATGTTGGACCTTGATGTAGAAGATACTTCCTCACTGGCAGATAAATTGGTTTTTTTGCTGGCAAAAGTATAAGTAGTTGAGAAGTCTTCCCTGGCCAATGAAGCAGCTCTCAAGAGAACTGTTTTTTTCTGCTTTCATTTTCCTTGAAAACATTTTTTTTTCATCCCTGATAAGAAGGAGCCTCTTCACATGGTAAGACACACTGTTGATGAAATGGCCAATCTCACAGAGACTGCATTTTGATTTTATTTTGTAAAAAACCTTCCTGGGTTTTGTTCTAAAGGCAAAGCCATTGCTCCTAAAAGGGTGTGATTTTTGTACACAACCAAGTTTTTTTTTAGAAAAAAATCCAAGTTCAAGATGCAACACAAATAAACAAAACCAGGCAAAATTCTTGTAATTTCACATGTGGAGAAAACTTTTGAAATTATACGTTCTTGCATGTGAGAAGGGAATAAACAAAGAATTGCATCCCTCATTGTGTAAAAGAGAGGTATATAAAACCAGTCCCCAATTAACTGTTTAAATTTTTTCATGCCTTAATACGATTGCAACCAAAAAACATATACCCCTAAAGTTTTATTTATTTATTTTATTTCTCGTGTCAGGACAGCCAGTCAATTATATTACATTTCTAACAGAACAAAGCAAACAAACAGAGTGAAAACACAAAATTGAAAGGAACTGCACTGCAAATAACCAACCGGTTCCTACTTGTATAACTGCACAACTTAAAAATGCAAGCTGTGATTATGAGGGAGGTCTTGATCTAGCACAAGCAGATGGAAGGACTGGGACTTCCCATAGTGATTGCAGAGATATTTTCTAAGGCCTAAATTCACAAACTGTGAGGAGAGGACTTTCTGCGGAATTGACTGCTCCTACTGCGGCTGGAAGTCAAATAGCACCTGGGGCATCTCCAGTCCTCCCTTGCCCCATTATCATCCTTTTGAGTTGAAACAACAGCTCTGCATGCAATTCTAAAGGAACAAACTGCTTGCTTTGTTCATCTCTTCTAGATCCAAATTTCCAGAAGTCAGGCTGACTAAATTGCCACAAACAAGGGAGTAGCAATCCTAAGGCAAACCTATCACAAGTTTTGTTTAAGAAGAGGTTTGCCATTGGCTTCTCCCAAGGCTTAGAATGAATGCATTGTTCAGTTGGTTTCATGGCTGAGACAGGATAGAAACAAAATTCCCAAAAGCACAGAAATCTAGGAAGGGCCAAAAATCAACTACTTTTGAGAGATGGTTAATTTTACGGCAACATCTGGCCTATCATACTTTCCATTTTTTCCCACTTGGCAGGGACAGGACCACGTAATCCCTTGCTGTGCCACTCGATCAACTGCTTTTAAAATCTCCCAGTTTTCCCTCCTCCCTCTTTCTTTTGTCCTTGTCTTACTTCAATTTCTGCAAATTGCATTGAACATACAAAAGCTGTTTGTACTCAATTGACTCAGTAGAAGGGAAAGGAGGAGGTCTTGCTCTTCACAGTAGACTCAAGTGTGTGCTTTCAGTCTTTTCAAGCTTCCTTATATTCAGTGTATACATTCCAGAATTTCACTGCTTAAAATAGTAGTTTTGTGTATTCTTGCCCCTTAACCAATTTCATCCTCTTTTTGCTTAGCCATAACCTTTTGACCATACTTCGATGTTGCTCGCCCACATGTGTCCCAGTTTTCATCTTTGAAATTTTGGAAGGTATGGGAGGGCACTTGATGTACCGGCCTCATTCACCAAAGCTTCACGTAAGTAGCCTCTTCTACATTCATTCAATGGATAAAAAGTTATCCATATTACTGGGACTGTGGCACAGCTGGCTGGGAGTCAGCTGCATTAAGACCACTACTGACCAAAAGGTCATGAGTTCGAAACCAGCCCAGGTCGGAGTGAGCTTCTGACCAATTTGTGTAGCGAAAGACAGTTGCATCTGTCAAGTAGGAAATTTAGGTACCACGTATGCGGAAAGGCCAATTTAACTAATTTATGATGCCATAAAAATCTCCAGCAAGCATGCAAAGAATGAGGAAGTACTTCATCAGTGTCACAAATGGATGATGAAGCGACAGCTCCCCTGGTGACCAGAATACCCTCATCAAAAGCTGAAATGTTAAATAGCCTCTGAGTGTCTGTCTATATATGTTGTGTGTCTATGGCATTGAATGTTTGCCATGTATATGTACATTGAAATCCGCCCAGAGTCCCCTGCAAGGTGAGAAGGGGAGAATATAAATACTGGAAATAAATAATAGATACATTTGTCCCCTAGCTTGTACTGCAGGTCACAAGCCAATTGCATGAAAAAAGTATAGCTGCTAAACCAATTTGGACATGACCCTTCTCTTAGGGCTGACTCACTCATAGATGATGTTCAACATCCAGCAATGACTTTCATAAAGCACCACCAAGGGATGAAAACCACAATCGGAGCTAATGTGTTTTGAATGCAGTGTTCTTCACTGGAAATTGTGTATACATTTGGCAGCAAGTGATCAACTATTAAGTCACTAAGACAGTAAAAGAGCAAGTGGTATAATGAAGCATGAATGAATAAGCTTTTAGTCAAACCACAGAACTCACCAGTGTGACTAAACCTCACAGGTGGGTCCTCAAAATGAACAAAACTCTTACGAAGGATTTCCGAAACATTTTACTTGGGTGCCCAGTGGGAACCCTGTGGTTGCCAACCTACATTAGCAACTCAGTGACTAAACATGGTCAGCTGAACATTATGCATATACTCTGCCAGTGACTTGTGTATTGATTTCCCTAGCGTGACTTGTCATCTTAAGTATTCAGTGGTACATTTCACACCAAAATTTGCAGGTGCTGCAATAAAGGGAATGAGATGGCAGCTGTTATTTCTAAAAGTATTCATTATTCACTGTTATTGTTCCACCACAAGGAAATATCATGATGAGAGGACAAGGGTGAAGATTAAGAATGAAAAGAATTGGATTAACAGGAACGGGACAGTAAGAAATTGTTCTCTGTGCTCAAGGACAAAGAAATGGAAGGACAAGATGAAGGGTTAAATATCAAGAAGGACTTTCTAAAGTTAGGCAAAGTCAGGAAATAGAGAAATTTGCCAGAGGAAACTGTGAAATCCCATCAGATGGAGTTTTCTTTTAAGGTACTAGATAAGCATCTGACAATGTTAGAATGGCTATTATGAATGGATTAAATGTCCATATAAGTATTTTCCAGTCCCTAAACTTTTTCTGCAGTCTCACTGGAAGCCATTATGGCTGAGATGATCCAGGTATTTATAATACAAAACCTTACTTTTCCATTCTCCATTCAGAACGATAGTGTATTTTGTCTTGTGAAAGTTACAGATATTTGGGGACTAAGTGGACCCATGCAAAGACATGTAATATGATGTAGTGATCAAAATTCAGAAGTAATCAAAATGAGGCAGGAATATTTTCAGGGAGGCCAATTAGTGCATTATATGAGAACTATGCATCAGTATCCCTGAAATAAGAGCAGGGAACACCCTCAATATGCCCCTAGCTTTTGGAAAAGCTGTATCCCAATCTTCCCAGGCATCTTCAGATACACCTGGGAAATACCACTCTCTGATACCTTGGAGCACTACTGCTAAGCAATAATCATTATCGACATCAAAATCTGTATTTATACACTGCTTTCATTTCAACACTGGTGAAATTTTGGTACAGTTGAAACCTAGATACAACTATCAATTCTGACCTAGCAGGACTAATGTTATAGCTGACTAAAGTAGTTTCATCCCTATCCATCTTCTAAAACTATAACTACAGCTGGCACAAGTTGCCCCAAGTGACTACGCATCATATGATTTAAGAGACTCACTCGGTTACCCCCAAGCCCTTGCAATCTGCAGTGTAACAATTTATGGAATGTGTGTAACTGCTTGCTGCACAGAATACTAAGGTGCCTATGACATACCATGTGACAAATGCTTCCTGGGGCATTAAGAGCACATATATACGCAGGGAAAACAGTTCAGTGGTCTGGAATATGCAGAAGATCCTGTACTATGTTCTTGTTTGCCCAATGTAAAAAATGTCAAGCAGCACAAAATAGATAACATTGAACTACAAACATAACGGCCCTAGATAACATTGAACTACAAACATAGCTATCCTGATGTGTTTTCGACTTCATTTCCCATAATGCCTCATTATTGCCAATATTAGCTTGGACTGATGGAAGCTGTAGCTTTCAAACATCTAGAAGTCCCTTAATTAACATCCCTTAATTAGATGAGTACAAAACCCAAGTGTGATTGCAGCAGAAAAAGATTTGCAAACTGAAACATATGCACAACCTATGTCAGTATTCTGGGCACAGCTCCAGATAACACATCCAATGAGTAGCCTTCTCTGTGGATGAGCAATTCTGCTCCATAACTCTGTATCAGTAGTTATTCCAGCCACATCAGAGAAAGAGAGTGGACCAAACCACCTGCATCCACAAGAGGCAGATCAAAAGAACCAAAGGTGAAAGTCCTGAATAGGGTAAATAATGCATAGGGGCAGCCTTCTATCTGAGCAAATATTTTTGCCTCATGGGACCATTTAAATCATCTGTTTTTCACTCAAAAGAAAACCAGCTAGAAATCTTCTATCTTTCAAGAGGTTTGTGTGAGGAGAACCTGACAGTGAGAAAAGTAAAAACAGCGTTTTTGCTGTTGTCATTGAAGCTACGCATGATGTCCCTCTTTCTGTAAATCAGCTATATTACAAGAGGATAAAATACACAATTACAGACAAAGGAAGGGCATTCTCGTCACCATTCCTCCCACACAACACTGCAGCTCCTTTTATCTTTTTATAGCCGTTTTCCATTAATACTTTATAAATGAAAAATACTTACTGGATGGGTTAATCCTTTCATTATTGTAGCTTTTGGTATCATGTTTCCTGTGCGTTTCAATCTTGACGGTCAAGCTTACACAGTGGAAGTTAACTGGTCAGAAAAGATTTGTACAGGATGTACTATAAGGATTATGGTTTTATCTTGTGAATCCAGATGTTATATGGGGCATAATGTGCTGACCATTGTATATTACAGCATATTTGGATGAGTTTGCTGCTTCACTGGCCTTTGCAAATCTTTGTATTGTACTGAATACAATCAAGAACCCAGGTGAGGATATTCTGTATCCTGACAAATAAAGCACATGGACATCTTTCAACCAGACCTAGAATTACATCCAAAAATGCCCTTTCACTAGGGACAAAGCTGTTATGACATGAAATAATACTGCGTGACAACAGTGAATCCACTGGCACACATTTTTTTCCGTTTGCAAAAAATCTTGTGTGAAAATATTTACAAGCTCATTCTCAAAGCTTAGTCATTATGACTAACTGCAATTTACACTTTGCAACATGTTTTGTTGTTCTTTTTTTTTCCCAAACTGTAATTTGATTCCTGGTCCTTTCTGATTCTGCACTGTGAAGCATTCTGCAGAGCTCAGAAAAGTTAATTTTAAGATACTTTTCTCAGAATTGCCCAGACATCAGCACAAGGTAGAGCTTACTACTGGAACTACCTTCCCCAAAAAGTGACTTTCCTAAGTTCTAATCTCCTTTTAGGTCAGTGGGAATTGTGGGGCCATTGGAATGGAAGTCCCAGAATTCTTCATCATCTGGCTATGCTTCCAAGGCAAGGCCACAGCCAAGGGTTTAGAAGGCACAAGGAAGTAGTTCAGTAACTGCAAGTGTTCCTCCCTTTTAATTGTGGCCATTTAAAATCCAACTTGAACAAATGCACAGAACTTTACAATGAATACCTTCAAGATACTGACACACTGATGGAAGAATCGGAGCTGTGGTATAGAAAATGGGAAAAGATTACACTTGCAGAAAAACCATCAAATGCACTGGAGGCATATCTTGTGTGTGATAGACAGCTTTTCCAATTGTGAAGGAACTTCTTCACATTTCTACAAAATGGATAGTGTCAACAGCTACAAATGAAAGGTCATTTTTAACTCTTAAATGTTTGAAAACATACATAAGAAGAACGATGGGTAAAGAAAGATTGACTGGACTTGCACCCTTGAGTATCCACTGAAGTTTATCGATGGGGCCTGTTTTCTGTCAAAGTGTATTGACACAGTTTTCAAGTGTTTCCAACAGGTTTCATGATATTCTTTTGTAACGACTAAATTACCAATTAAGAGTCATTTTCAGTATTATTTTAGACTTTAAAAATTGTAGCTAAAATAGAAATTTGATTTAATTAAGTCTATATAAAATATAGAGTCATAGAATTTAAATTATTTTGTGTTATGGACCTACTCTTCATGATTTGCTGAAAAAAAATATTTCAACATTCCCCCCTCAATTATTATTTTTCTGACTATGGGCCTGATTCTACCCCACCAGAGTTCTGCATTATTAAACAACAATTATGCATTTTCTCCTGGTCACTGGATCCAAACCATTTCTTTATTCCAGGTGGCCATTTGCCCACAATATTAAATGGTATATAAAAATAACTTATGCTATACATTCAACTTTACCTCTACGGCTGGCTCTCCTTCACTGATAATTTGTGTGCCATTAGATTCTAGTAGTGAAATTTTTGTGCCTAAAAGTAAAGACCTCATTTTCATATTGCAGCAATCATGTTCCCAAGTTGCCTCATTAAAATGACACAATATTGTGTCAGCATAAAAGAGGGCTGTGGAATGAGGAAAAATCTTTCTTTTTTGCCAATTCAACCAGTTCCGCTCTTCTTCTGGAAGCTAGCCAATATTTTGAACTGTGCACAAACTGAGGTCCAGGAGACTAATGAAGCCTTTTAACATGACTGCTTGCAATGCGCAATCTTTAGTACAACCAAATGCTGTAATTATTGGAAACCTCAGAAAAATGTCTTCTTGTGGAAGAGTTTTAATGAAGCTATTAACTCTGAATAAAAATGCCACATTTGGATTTTGAAATATTTAGACACCCGCCCCCCCCCCCGCCCCCCACGCGCTTTCCTGAAATGCTAATGCATAGCACAGATCTGCCCTCATGTTGTAGAATGTCAAACCAAAGAGTGTCTTTTCTTGGAAGGCCACACCACACTCAACTTCATCATATTTATTCCCTCACAATTGAAGGACAGAGTATTTTCTTAAATATATGAATATTCTGGAGATCACAGATTTTTTTCATAGATACTTTTCTCAGAATCGTGGAAGGGACCACAAAGGTCATTCAATGCAAACCCTAACATGCAGGAATATACTGTCAAAGCACTCCCAACAGATGACCATCTAGCCTTTGTATAAAAACATCAAAAGGAGACTCAGACACACTCCAAGGCAACACACCTTACTGTTGAAAAGCTCATACCATCAGGGCATTTTTCCTACTGTTTAGGTGGAAACACTTTTCCAATAATTTGAATCCGTTGTTCCATGTCTCTGGAACAGCAGAAAGCCAATTTGCTTCCTCCTCAATGAAGCATCCTTTCAAATATTTCAACATGGCTATTTCCTTATCTCTTAACCTTCTCTTCTCCAAGCCAAACGTACTACCTAGCTCTTTAAGCTGCTCCTCACAGACCAGTGGTTCTCAACTTATGAGTCCCCAGATCTTTTGGCCTTCAACTTCCAGTAATCCTAACAGTTAGTAAACTGGCTGGGATTTCTGAGAGTTGTAGGCCAAAACAACTGGGGACCCACAGGTTGAGAACCACTATCATAGACTTTGGCTTTCAGACCTTTTACCAATTTGGTCGCCCTTCTCTGGACATGTTTCAGTATGTCAATATCTTTCTTGAATTGTAGTACCCAGAACTGAATGCAATACTCTAGGTGACATAAACATGGTATATCTCTAGAAAGGGAAAGGGACTTTCTTCCATCTGGGGAGTGGCTTTTGTCTCTGTAATGTTTGTGATGAGTATGCTACATTTTCTAATCCTGTGTAAGGAAATCTCTAGTACCTCCTTATGTAGTGGTTTTGCCAGGCTGCGTGACAGTTGTCACAGTGGTTGGCTGCAGCTACCCCTCCATCTCCTGTGCACAAGCACCTGGTTGTTCTCCTCCCTCCCTTTGTTTGCCCCCCTTTATCTTCAACATCCCAGACAATGCTGTAAGTACAGGAAGTCCTTGAGTTACAAACATCCAACTTACAAATAACTCATAGTTTAGAACAGGAGTGAGGCAAGAGGAGGTAGAGCAATATTTCCCTAGGAAGGGAATTGACTCCTGGAAGAGTTATTACGATTGTGGATGGTGTGATTTTTAATACTGATTGTAATGTTTTATATGTTTTTAATATGCATTTAATTTTAATTTTAAATCTTTAACAATGTATTTTAACTGTTCATTGTTCAAAGGCATTGACTAGTTGCCATATGTAAAGCTGCCTTGAGTCCCCTTCGGGGTAGAGAAAGGTGGGTAGAAATAGAGTAAATACATAAATTATAAATTATTGTCATGGGGAAAAGATGTCTCACCAATCCTTGTTTCCACATTGAGTCTTTTTTTTTTCAAAATCCAATTATCACAGGGACAGAAAGTAAGGTGAAATCTTCTGAATAAGGACACAGACAGCAAAACAAATACCATAGGGATGTTACTATTCCCTATGCTATCCAAAGATGGATAGATGGATAGATAGATAGCCCCTAGTGGTGCAGTGGGTTAAACTGCTGAGCTGCTGAACTTGCTAACCGAAAGGTCGCAGGTTTTAATCCGAGCAAAACCACTGCATAAGGAGGAGTGGCAGAAGCTGTTAGGCCCAGCTTCTGCCAACCTAGCAGTTCGAAAACATGCAAATGTGAGTAGATCAATAAGACCCACTTCTGCAGGAAGGTAACGGTGCTCCTTGCAGTCATGCTGGCCACATGATCTTGGAGGTGTCTAGAAACAATTCCGGCTCTTCGGCTTCGAAATGGAGATGAGCAGCAACCCCCAGAGTGAGACACAACTGGACTTAATGTCAGGGGAAAGCCTTTACCTTTACCTATATAGTTGCTTGGAGTTACACTTAAATAATTGTACCTGTTCTGACTTACATACAAATTCAACTTAAGACCAAACATACATAGACTGCCTGTACACTGGTGGACATTTACACTCCACCAACTTCAGATAGGGTCTAGGCTTCAGTTTTTGGAATTTCTTCTCTTATCCTTAATTTATGCCATTGAGTGGCATCACTGCAAGCTCTTTTGTACTGATTTGTCCAGATGAAGTGAAGGAAATCAGGATCATACTGTTCTGCGCCAGCTTTGCATAGTTACTGAACATTTGACCTGTCTAGTTTACAAAGCACAGCAATCCAATGGCTCGAGGAATAAAAATTGTGATTCTTACTGCTGTGATCCAAATCTTCTTGATTAATGTCAGTATTGAAATGCAGTTAACCTGGGATTTGGATTTCTTTAAATGTTGTGGTAAAGTTATTTTTGTTTAAGAAACAGTATGAAAATCTGTGTCTTAGGATAAAAGGTACTATTAAGAAATATGTACTGTGCCTAAATATCTTAAAGGCACCAAAACCCATCTGATTTTAAAAGTTAAACAGGGCTCTGGTTAGTACTTAGAGGAGACAGCCAGTGCATACCCAGTGCTGTAGGATATATTTCAGATGAAGGAGCTGGCTGAACTATGTCTATCTTGCCTATGAAAATCCTACAAAATTCAACAGATGACTTGAAGGTACACCCACATACTGTGAATATCCATTTAGAAACATAAAATATGTTCAAAAATGGTTAGGTATATATTTAAATGCACAGTGTTTTTAAAAACAAAAACAAATCAGATTAACCCAGACATGGAATGCAATAGATTTAGAAATGAAAATGTGTCAGAAATAGACAGATCTGCTCTCACAGGTATAGCTGTAGAGAAGAAAGAGAGGGAGGCACAACAGGAGTAGAAGTGTGGTTTTGTTGCCTTTTTATATGGAGTTGGAACTTCCAACTAATATTGTTAAACATGCCTTTTGTATATGCCACCCCTGTGTAGCAGCCTTTCAGCAGCTACACAGTAAACAAATAGAAAAGATAGCATCTAATTTGATTTATGATATTGTTTTAAATGAGATATTAAATCCTTTAATAGAAATTGTCATGGCAAAAACCATTTCAGAGGTTTAATACAATCATTCATCACTGATCTCAATCTACTGAATATAGGGGGGCTGATCATCCCATACTTTAGTCCCTAAGATATATCGTACTTGGAGATTGGATCCCATGTGTTAATATTCATTGTGTTAAATTATGTTTGGTTGTGTGTGGTGATATTTTATGTCAGAACACAAAACATATTTTCTTTAAATGAAATTTAATCTAATGTGAGGAGTAATATTTATCACTCATGTAAATGATAAATATTGGAATCCTGTTATTAATAGGCTTTTAGTTCATATTTCTTTATAAAGATTTTTCTTTTATGCATTTGTCCTGTGTGTGTGTGTGCGTGTGCGCATGCATCTATCAACCTCATCATACAGGGCTTAAACCAGCGGCATACGTTAGTTAAGCCTAGGTCATCCACGTAACCTGCTGGATCCCATTAAACAATGCAGATTAACTTCTGGTGGGGCTCCATAGATGTTCTAGGGCAGAGCCGGCACATGCCATCACTGTGGCAACACAGGAAGTTTCCCGTGTTGCCATATAAAACAATGGGGCAAGCCATGTAATTGACCTTCTCCCCATAGGATCAACTTCCTCAGGAGCGAATGATGCGAGGTGTGGCGTGCCGGGTTCCCCATGCCCCCCCGCAATGAGGGTCGCTGGATTCGCCATGACACATAGCAATTTTAGCGGCTATGTGACAAGGTCATATGTCTTTCCTTTTAACAGTACTCTTTCCTTTTAGAACAAGGGCACTGGGGTACTTTGCCCTTTGTCAACTAGCCTGTATCTATCTAGAGTTACCTCTAGTCACCTTCCAGTTACCTGAGCTTCCAATTCACAAACAACAGTATTAACCACATTGGCAGATTAGTATCATTACTTCCCTTAGATAATCTTAAACATTTAATACTGGGGGGGGGGGAGATAAAAGTGTAGCTTGGAAGTCTTTTCAGCTACTTGATTAAAACAAACTATTCAGATATAACATATTTACACTCTTGGGGGGGGGGGAGCAATTGAGGTGAGTATGGATTTTTTTCCCATAGTGCTGAGAAGGCCTCATTTTTCACTTCTCCCTTTCATACTCTCCCTTTATTTATCTAATGTTTATTCTTATTGTTGATCTTTAGTTGGCAGAGTACCCAGAGTTTACTTCATTATCTGCATTTACAAAGACACTGGTGACTAATTGATTCTCTTTCTTTCAATATTCAGGCTTCAAGACCTTAGAGTTTGCAAAATACGATCAAAATAGTGTCTGAACTATAACAAGCCCAAATGTAAGGGCCCGATGTACATGTACACACTATCAACACTATTACACAACAGTCAACTTTTTAAAAATGTATGTTTGGGAGAATTAGTGAACAATTGAGTTTTTCAGAATATATGCAGTTGACTACATTTCTGTTGGGCTCAAAATAGTGAGCAACATGTGAAATCTTAGGAGGATTTTTTTTCATTGGAGTTCAGGTAGTTTTTTTTCTACAGACAGTGTAGCATATTCTTCTGTTTCCAATTACTTTTTACTAGCTTGACCACCTGATGATATCTCTATGTGTGGCATCTATTTGAGTGCCCTAAGAACATGTTGGTTATGAACAAATTGTTTGGCTCACAAAATCAAGTAAGTTACTCTTTTGTTTAACTTCTCGATCTTCAACCAAACTGTTCTCTTGATCCTAGGCCAAGTATCCAACAATCTTTGGTTCTGCTCTAATTCCTATTTTTATATCCCAGCCATTTATGGTTGTCAACATATCCTGCTCTGGCATGTGATCAATTTCCTCCTGGATGTGTGTGGTTTTTTTTTTTATTCCCCTCCTTCCCCCCGTCTGTTGCTATAGTTGGAGCATAAACTTAGATCATAGTAATATTAAAATATTTTTGATATCATTTGGGAGTTCATCACATTATAGAACATTGAATATGCATCCTGTCATGTTTAATCTGTAATCTGTCTCTAAACAGTGTCAAAATAATGCAGGAGATTTAACATATCCCATCATACAAAGCTATCTCCTCGTGTCTTCAATTTTCCACCGTGCAGTTTCGTTATCATGTGGTGTCTGATTTCTGTGATGAAATCAAGAATATTCCCCTCTCCGCTTTGAAAAACTTCCAAGTTTTCTGGAAATTGCCGATACAGAAGAAATTTTCTCTCAGTAGAAGAAGCTATGTGATGTAGATTGATGTCTTCTGTGCATGTTCTGGGGAGAACTACCGCTACTTTGTTTTGATAAGTATCCCTTCTGTTTCTGAAGCTATGGAGGTCTCAAATGTCAATGTGCTTTGTGCATGCTTACTTTGCTGAAGAAACATATGGAAGGTCAATGTGCAAAGAACCCAGAATGCTACAGGATGACATGTCACAAGCAATCGTAATGAAATTTGGACGGATGAATACTACGATGACCCATCACACCAAAAACACAATGATACTGACACAGTGTTTATGGTTTGAAATTATTTTGATCTGTCTCCAAAGTTGGACAAGCTGCATATGAATACCAGATAGAAACTCATGGAGCAACAACAAAATGAAAGATTGACAGGCATTCAATCCCATTGGAAACTATCAAAACATGAGCAATCAAACACAGTGGGATGGAGTTCTTGGTCAAACTTTGTGTTGTACCTTCTGGCTGCCTTTGCTTCTTTCCATTTCACTATTAATGCCAACCCGTTTCTTGTTTGATTTTCATTTCCAGAGTGAAACACTAAGTATCTGATTGAAAATGCCCCATTTCTGTCACTTTGGCTCACTAATACAAAGTATAATTTTTGCTATGCACTCCAATTCTTGTTTTACGATTTCCAGCTTTCTCTGGCTCATGCTTCTCACATTCCATGTTCCTAAGAAATAGGGTTGTTGTTTTCTTTTAGTGTAACACCGATGGTAAAAAAAATCACCAACTTTCCCATGTCTAGTCATGCTACTGCATGAATACATATATAGTCCTCAAATTGTTCAAACTGGCAAGGCATGACACATTATGCCCTTCGATTATTTCAGCGCATGGCCTGTGTGTTGAACTCATCAGCCAAATGAAACAGTCAGTAATCACTTGCTCTATGATTCCCATTTTTTACTACACTGGGCAAAGAAACGGAACCTCGGGTAAACTGCAAACTGCTCATCTCAAATTAGTAACTATTTGTGATGCATTTAATGCATACATAGTAAGCCATTTTATTTTCTATGCCATTAATTAAATAGTCTGTAAAGAGCCAAATGGTTGCTGAAAAATACTTATTGCATAAACAGCTTTTGTAAAAATATAATACAAATTATATGCCCTTTAATTATTGACCAACTAAGACCCTGTGCAGGGAAAATTGATGAAATAAATCAAATGTATCAATTCAATCAGTCAAAAATATTCAAAAATACCAGAACTGCAATATGAAGTGAACATAATACATGTCAACAAAGTAGATTTCTCAAACTTCTGATGTAGCAGCTCTCCCCTGCCTCCAAATCTGCCAGAGACTGAGATGAAACACAAAATGGCTTTATTTGCAGACTGTTGATTGCTATTTATTTTTAAATCTGCAAAACCTACACCAGACTTGATGTCAGTGCTTCCCAACTTTCATGTTATAAGATCAACTGGCAAAAACCCATTACATTAGTTGGAACATTCCCAGCTAAACTTTGTTTTACTGATTTATCTATCACTTGGGGACCTAAATACCCTAAAGGCAATAAATCCCATTTGATCTTGGAAGCTATGCAGGGTCAGCACTCGTTAGTACTTTGATGGGAGGCCGCCAATGAATGTCAGGTTCTGTAGGCTATAATTCAGAAGGAGGAATGGGAAAAAACACCCCAAGTGTTCCTTGTCTAAGAAAATCTTATGGTATTTATTAAATTGGCATACGTCAACAGGCAACTTGATGGCAACCACCAGCGCATATATGATTATGCAGACACTTTCAAATAGAAAAAAAGTCCTGAAAATTATTTAAGATTTCAATTCTGATGGCGACAGATGGGAAACTGAACTGAAAACCTGCTAAAGATTCCACATTGGATACTTGTCCAATTACATATTCAGCTGAGCCTTGTGCAACAAAAATATGTTTTGAAAGTATATAGGGCACCGGTTCTTTGTCAGTAATTGAAAATCTAAGAATACCACAAATCAATACTTGGATTCTACTCAGAAAAAATACTTTACATAAATAACAGGCAAGCTTTCAATCAATTTGGCATAGTTTTCTTTAATGCTATGTGGAATAAAAATCCGTCTTCAGATTGTTCTGCAGAGGAAGACAATGGTGAACTACCTCTGTGTATTAATTGCCTAAGAAAACCCAATGAGCTTCCTGAGGTTGCTGTAAATCAACGATAACTTGAAGGTACATGCACACATTGTAGGGTATAATATACATCCAAATTGTTTCAATCCCTTCTTTTTTCTTTATCCTTTATTTGTCTCTCTTCCGATTTTTTGTCCTGGTTGTTAAGTAATTTACAGCAAATGTGACTACATAGATTTATATATCTGTATCTGTGACTTTGAAACTATAAAACAATACGCTGTGAGAGGTAGGATTGGAACATGCATCTATCTATCTTTTGTGAGAAAATGTTAATTACACATAGTCAAGTGACTGAAACCAAAAGGCTGCCAGGTCTGGAGCATTCCATGCCCTGAGATTTCAGGGTCATTATATTAATCATGGTGTCAGAAAGGGCATGCCCTGCTGAAGTCAAGAAAAAAAATCTTTACACAAGTTTTTTAAAAATAGGCCTTAGAAGCAGTGCTTGACAATGATAATGCAATGCAGTAATATTTTCCAAGTCTTGTTTTGAGAGGAAACTATGGTTATCTACAATGCCTGTGTAGTGCGTGCATATTATTATTATATATACCCTGCTTAATCTCCCCTGAAGGGGACTCAAAGTGGCTTAAGATAAAAGCATCAGCATAACCATTTAAACATACAAATATACAAACATTAAAACAGGATTAAATATAAATAGTATTTAAACATTCCCAGTTTAAAATCTTTAAAACAAATTCAAAGTTAAAAACCACAGCACCGCCTAAATTGATCTTAAACACTTTCGTCTTTAAAAGCCTGTTTGGATGGAAAAAGTATGGATATTTGTTTGACCCATTGATAAGTCGGGGGTCATTCCCTGCTCTACTCAGTGAAAGGGGGGGGGGGTTCCTAATTAGAGAAGAGTACTTACATTGTACTTGCATTGACCTGTGGATACACTGGCCTAGGTTTTTTAAGTCACTTTTCAATAAACTTTTAGACTTACATATTAGTGTAATACTTATACAGTATTTGCTATTCTAGCCTTGTGGTGATTAAGAGGCTATTTGCCTATTTGGGAGTCTAGAGGAGAGGAAAAGAACAAAATTTAATAATCTAAATCAGTCTGATTACATTTGTAGGCAAACCCCATTTAATGGAAACACTCCAGTTTATGGAACAAGAAGGAAAATTAGCTACATCTGGCTGGCCATATCCACCCATTCTATATCATTGGATCAAAAAATCCATGACTTAAAAATATACACACACACACACACACACCCGCACCAGTTTACTATGTCATTGTACATAATGGACCTGTAGCAGATGTTGGTATCCACAGGGGGTCCTGGAACCAAACCCCATTGGATACAAACGACCACTTTATTGGGGGTTACATATTTATTTATCAGTTTTACTCTTCGTTAATGTTGTCCTCTCCATATATTACACCAGGGGTCCTCAAACTTTTTAAACAGAGGGCCAGGTCACAGTCCCTCAAACTGCTGGAGGGCCAGATTATAATTTAAAAAAAAAACATGAATGAATTCCTGTGCACACTGCACATATATTATTTGTAGTTCAAAAAACACTTTAAAACAATACAATAATTAAAATGAAGAACAATTTTAACAAATATAAACTTACTAGTATTTCAATGGGAAGTGTGGGCCTGCTTTTGGCTGATGAGATAGGATTGTTGTTGTCGTCGTCATGTGCTTTCAAGTCATTTCAGATTTAGGTTGACCCTGAGCGAGGGCTGGGTAAATTGCCTTGGAGGACCATATCCGGGCCCCGGGGCCATAGTTTGAGGACCCCTGTATTACACCATGGCTAATCACTCCCATTTTCTTCCTTTAAAAAAAACTGAGGCTAAAACTGTATCTTTTCACTTTTGTCAACTAGAAATTAAAGTTTATGATCAATGTGCAAACAATGGCTGGCCTATATTCCAAGAGGTCTATACAAGAAAAGTAAGAAAACATCTGTGAGGAATTCATACACAGTTCTTTATGTCGGAAAATGGTTTTGAACATTCTGACCTTTTAGCCAAATGGGGATGAATTCTCTTTTTAAATTAATGATGATTTCCGCCAACTTGCTCTAAATAGTGGCATGCATTGCTGACCAACTGAGCTATTCTAAACCCTCTCCTCTCCCACTGGGAACTATTTTTGACCAGGACAAGAATGTGCTCTGCAAGCAAAGCTCAAAAGGTCTAAGCAAACTAGAACCTATAACTAATTGATGATACAGTTATGAATTTCTAGACTAAGAGCAGTTCCTGTCATGAGCCAGGGCTCAGATTCCAAGGATGAAGAGAATCTTTCAGCTTACCCTGTGGAACTGCAACCTTGAGAGAGACAGAGGCAGTAACAGCTGGAGCACACCGAAGAAAAAGAATGGCGCCCTAAGGCCTCAGACTCAGTGAGAAGAGAGAGAAAAAAGTAGAGCAATGTTGTTCTATATGACTCCTTTCCAAACAAAAGGAGACAGCACTCTTAATCATGGACAGCTGTCCAATTTAAGATATATTTTTGAGCCCCATTTCCTACTGGAAACAACTGTCTACTTTGTGGCTTAGCATTTGCACATCTCTAGATTACTGAGATTCTAACCATTGGACTGGGTGACAACCTTGTTTGATTCACAGACCTCTGATTGGATTGACTTCTCATTGATGTCTGTCTTGTACATAGACCCTTACAAACAACAACCCTCCCAAAGACTTTTGTTGATTTACTGCCCTGTCTTGGCTGCCATTATCAAGGAGAGTTCAAAGTAATTGCTGCATCCCTAGCAATGGTCTGTGGGTGTGCTGAATTCAGATGGTACCCTACACTGCCTTCTTAATGAACATCTCTGTGTCCTCAGTATCTAATAATAATAATAATATTTTTAATTTTTTTTGTCGTGTCAGGAGCGATTTGGGAAACTGCAAGTCACTTCTGGTGTGAGAGAATTGGCCGTCTGCAAGGACGTTGCCCAGAGGACACCAGGATGATTTGATGTTTTTATCATGCTTGTGGGAGGCTTCTCTCCTGTCCCCGCATGAGGAGCTGGAGCTGATAGAGGGAGCTCGTCCGCCTCTCCCTGGATTTGAACCTGCGACCTGTCGGTCTTCAGTCCTGCCAGCACAAGGGTTTAACCCACTGTGCCACCGGGGGCTCCATAATAATAATAATAATAATAATAATAATAATAATAATAACAACAACAACTTTATTTTTATACCCCGCCAACCATCTCCCCAAGGGAACTCAGGACAGCTTACAAGGGACAAGCCCAAAATTACAAACAAAACACAACCAATAAAACATCAGATAAAATTTATTGAATTGATATTAAAAAGTTAGGAAGATCTTATATTTGCTTCTGCAAGAATGAAAACTTTCAACTGTTGTCACCTGATTGGGTGAGAGTATGCACCTTTTTGTTTTGCATTTCTGAAGATTTTTCATATTTTACAAATCTTACTTGTGTAAAGTATTTTTGTGCAAAAACATTACTTTACAAAATACAATATTTTATACAAAAATAGATTTTTGTCCACAACCCCTCCCCCAAACCAAACATGACATTATGTTTTAGGAGTAAATACTAATATTTCAGCTGGAATTCTGTGGCTGTCTTATGCATGATTACATTGTTATCTGGGAGTAAAGAAATCAGAACATTTTCTTTTCTCTCTTTTTTGTGGTTCTTTCATCTACAAACAAAATAAGAGAAGATTTACATCACCAGATTAAGCATTATAGGTGGAACTTTGCCTTGGGGGTGGCAAATGACAAGCAATATATCATTATTTAAAATCTTTTGTTTATGGAACCAGCATATGAATTCCAGCTCTGGCTGATTTCCAGGACAGCAATGTCTCAATAGCACTACACAGCTCTAGTAGGGAAACAACTTGGATTATATCAGAAGTTTAACTGGGGTCAGGAGAGGATAATGATTCCTGCAATAAATCAAATGCTTTCCTCTTCAGATTTTCTGAAAGTTGTAACTGAGTGAGCTTTAGCTGGGATTTCAGAGCTTTTTCTATTACATTCAATAAAGCAAGTGTTTCCTTGTGTGCCCTGTCTCTGATATATTTTTCAAATATATTCTAAAGGATTTTCTTTGCTATTCTTTACACTTCTGAGTAGAAAATGACAATAACCTCTCACACACCAAGGAAATGAATTTGCCGATCTTAGCAGACAGGTTAATCCACATAATTTAGGGTTTAACTATTACTTTCTGTATTGAAAGAGTGAGCTATCTCTTAGCCATCTTTCAATATCTGTCATAATAGAAGAAAAGCAATTTATATGTGTGTTGCCTTATTCATCTTTTCCTTTTCATCAGGGTAAGGAGATTACATGGAACCTAAATGGAAGCCAGCAGTTTCCAAGAGAGAGAGGTGTTGAATCTTTTCTTTGTCTTGCATGTATGTGCCCTTGCGTCACCAGTCGATTTATGGCAACCCCATAGATCTCACAGGGCTTTCTTAGACTATTAATATTCAAAGGCAGCCATGCCAGTTACTTCCTCTGAAATATAACCTACAGCACCTTGTGTAGTCCCTAGTACTTGTTGCTGGTCTCCCATACATATGCTGACCCTGCTTAGCATCCAAGAGCAGACGGGATCTGGTTCCTTTAAGCAGTGTTTCTTAAACTCTGCTCCTCCAGGTATTTTGGTCTTCAGCTCGCAAAATCCCAGCCATCTTTCCAGCTATGGGAGGTGAAGTCCAAAACACCTGGAGGAACAGAGTTTGAGAAACACTGCTTTAGAGCAAAGGCATCAACTTGTGGCCCTCCAGGTGTTTGAAACTCCAACTCTCAGAAGCCCTAGCCACCTTGTCCAATGGTCAGGAATTCTGGGAGCTGAACTCCAAAACACCTGGAGGGCCACACGTTTGCCATCACTACTTTAGGGTTTTTAGACCCTTCTTCTTGCTCAGACTATAAAATGAGCTATCCAAGGTACTGAATCCAAGTACTTAAATTCAGCACTTTTAATAGTCCCCTTAAAATTCAAACCCAGCGTCCATCTACATAGCAAAATTAAAGCACTTCGATACCACTAACTGCCATGACTCAATGTTATGGAATCCTGGGATTTGTATTTTAGTAAAGAAATAACTCCATTTGGCTGTTTTTGCAAAATTACAGCTGCCATGATTCTAAAGCATTAAGCCATTGAAGTTAGTGGTGTCAAACTGCATTAATTGATAGAGTATATGCATCCTAAAATAGAGGGCAGAGAGCCAGTGTCTCACTGACATGGAAGTCAGAGATAGACTTCCATGTCAGTGGAATCCTTCCCTGGAGCCTGCTTGGTGGCAAAAACTTCCCCTCTTGGCCCTGATCTCATCAAAAGTGGAAGGTCCTGAGTCTACAACACTTTGACAGACCTATATCAGTGTGACTCGGACAGCTCTCATTTATAGGATCACCACAGAAACCAACCTGAAGGCAATTAATGGCAACAATATTTTTTCAATACACAGGTTTTTGATACAAAAGTAGTATACAATATTTTTGTTTTTGAAGGAGCCAGCCAGAAACAGTGGAAAGTTTAAAAAAAAAAAAAAGAGGCCATAAATCAGTGATAGTGGAGCTGCTTCTTCAGAGGTTTCCAAGTTTAGTTTTTAGCATCTCAATGGGAAGTCCCCTTTGAGTATTCCTCTCCTAAGAAAACCCTATGAAATTCATGAAGTCAAAAATTGAAGGGGCGTTGTTCACTGTAATTAAAAAGGATCAGATGACAGGTGGTGTGAAAGATCTCTGAAAACCAACATAGATATTGATGCTATATTTAAATATTCTTGATTTGACTTAAATTTTAATTAATCATTGCGTGGTTGTCATTGGGACCCTGGCATATAGAAAAAAGAAAGCACCTTGTTCCTTCATATCTGTCCTGACACATTTTTCTCTCCATCTATTTTCAGCCCCCAGATTAATCCTACCGCTAATATGATTAGGGGTTTTTCTTTCAGGACTAAAAACCTTACTACCAAAAAAGGTTTATTCTTGAAGTTTATTGCAGTGACCCCCACCCCCAAATATACCTTTCTTATTTCCATTTGCACACATAAATAAAAGTAATTGATAGTTTGAAACAACATTTTAGTAAAATAAAACCTACCACTATCTACAACAGTGGTTCCCAACATTTTTCTGACCAGGGACCACTTGACCAGGGACTACATTGACGAAGGATGACTTGACCATGGACCACTTTCCAACGTTAGTACCAAATCAGTTTTTGGTCAACTTTAGATTTGGTTTAGTTATTTAGGGTGCTGATTCAGAAAACTGCATTGGATAGACCATATCAGCTCTAATTTCTGATGCAGAGCATATGCCATCCAGTAGTTGCTATCTGCTCACCCACAGAAAACTGTATTTAATAAGCATCTGCATTATAAGATGGTTTCATGAGACCAGTTGCAATGGTGTAGTAATGGTGAGGCTGTTGACCATATTTTAGTTCTTGTGGACCACTGGTGATCCATGGACCACAGGTTGGGAGCCATTGATCTACAATAATAGTTTGCCTGTTTGCCTGACCTCTACACAAGGATCCCAAAGGTTTCCATATTTGTTTTTCCTCTCTCCAAGTCTCCAGAATATAGATACCCTTGGCCTTCCGTATCTACACATCCAGTCTTCAACAGATTGAAAATCCCCCACTTCAAAAAGTCAAAAGAGTAATATGGCCATGTTCCAAGAGGCATTTCTCCTGACGTTTTGCCTGCATCTATGGCAAGCATCCTCAGAGGTAGTGAGATCTATTGGAACTAGGAAAAAGGGTTTATACATATGTGGAATGACCAGGGTGAGACAAAGGACCCTTGTCTGCTGGAGCTAGGTGTGAATGTTTCAACTGTCCACCTTGATTAGCATTTGATTGCTTGGCAGTGCCGGGAACAATTTTGTTGAAAGGTGATTAGATGTCCTTGTTTGTTTCCTCTCTGTTGTTGTGCTGTTCTAATTTTAGAATTTTTAAATACTGGTAGCCAGATTTTGTTTATTTTCATAGTTTCCTCCTTTCTGTTGAAATTGTCCACATGCTTGTGGATTTCAATGGCTTCTCTGTGTAGACTGACATGGTGGTTGTTGGAGTGATCCAGCATTTCTGTGTTCTCAAATAATATGCTGTGTCCAGGTTGGTTCATCAGGTGCTCTGCTATGGCTGATCTCTCTGGTTGAATTAGTCTGCAGTGCCTTTCATGTTCCTTGATTCAAATCAAATCATTTATTTCAGTCATTGACCAGCACAGGAAATTGTTCCTTGATTCGTGTTTGGGCGCTGCGTTTGGTGGTCCCTCCCTATGTAGACTTGTCCACAGCTGCATGGTATACGGTAGACTCCTGCAGAAGCGAGAGGATCCCTCTTGTCCTTTGCTGAATGAAGCATTTGTTGGATTTTCTTGGTGGGTCTGTAGATAGTTTGTATGTTGTGTTTCCTCATCAGCTTCCCTATGCGGTCAGTGGTTCCCTTGATGTATGGCAAGAACACTTTTCCTCTGAGTGGATCTTTGTCTTGACTCTCGTGGCTTGTTCTCGGTCTTGCTGCTCTCCTGATGTCTGAGGTGAGTATCCATTGGCCTGTAGAGCCCAGTTGAGGTGGAGTTTTTATGTAGATATCTATCTGTGTGTGTGGGTTTTCTGTAAACGGTGTGACCCAACTGTTGATCTGGTTTACGGATGACTAGGATCCACCTAATCCTAGTAAGCAGTCTCATTCCTTCAGCGAGAAGCCTCACCACTGTGGGGGTGTAAATTTGACGATTATATTACTATGGTGGATAGGGGTGCAATCATATGTAGAAAGAATATAAAGTAGAGGACTCAACACACAGCCCTGTGGTGTACCAGTGTTGAGAATAAGTGCTGAAGAGATATGATTACCTCATCTAAGCCTCTGGGAACATCCATACAAGAAGTCCATGATCCAAAAACGAACTGAATATGAAACTTCAAGATCTACAAGTATAGACACCAATCTATGTGGAAGGGTTGTATTAAATGCAGAACTAAACTCTGCAAAAAAAAATCCTCACATAGTTCCCTCGTCATTCCAGATGTGTCAGAGCAGTATGGAAAGGGGTGGCTATAGCATCCTCCGTAGATCTGTTAGTTCTTTATGCAAACTGATGTTTAGCAAATGTATGTGGAAGGCAAGAAATGATATGCCTACAAACCAGTTTTTCGAGGCCGTTCATGATAATGGAAGTGAGTGCCACTGGTCTGCAGCCCTGAAAATTATTAACAGGGAACTTATTTGGTAATGGAATAATGATGGAAGCCTTTAAATAAGATGAAACGCTACATCATAAAATCATAGAGTTGGAAGATACATCGTGGGCCATCCAGTCCAACCCCATTCTGCAAAGAAACAGGAAAATTGTATCTAAAGCACCCCCGACAGATGGCCATTCAGCCTCTGTTTAAAAGCCTCCAAGAAGGAGCCTCCACCACATTCCAGGGCAGAGAGTTCCACTGCTGAAAAGCTTTCGCACTTCTTCCTAATGTTCAGGTGGAATCTCCTTTCCTGTAGTTTGAAGCCATTGTTCTATGTCCTGATCTCTAAGGCAGCAATATCATTGTATTGAATATCAAAATTTACCAACCGGGGGTGGGGTGGGGGGGCGCTGAAGCTAAATCCCAGCAGATACCCAGAGCCCATTGTATTTTCACAATGCCAGCTCTCCCAACTTTGATGGTCTCACTCTCCACATATGTTGGACTGCAGCTATCACCCCAAAACAAGCATTACCATACTGGGATTATAGGAATTCTAGTCCAGCACTTATTACAGAAGCAATAGACTTGGAAAGCAGCAGTAGTTCCTGTTCTTACTATTTGATTCAACCTCTGCTTGTTGGAATATTTCACAACTAAGTGACTGCATGCCACTAAAATGGCACAAAGATTTAGAAAAATGCAAGGCAGCCAGTGGGTGGTCTTCCACAGTTGTTGTGTGAAGGACAGGATAAGGAAAGTGCTTATTTTGTAATTCTGCATCATTGCAAAGGTTGTACGGCAGGACTGATTAGCCTCATGCAACCATCAGTGGACTTCCAGCCTGCCAGATAAACCGCCCATGTGTTTGCAAAGCAAGTGGCAGCCCACACTAGTCATAACAATAGCTTTTTCAGAAAACTCTGGGAACAGCATCTGATGAATCATTTATAGGAACACATGGCTCGTAATTTCTTTCAATGTACAAGATGCTTCTATGCAAAATTGGTATAAAGCTTCATAATTAATCAACAAATTACTTGTGAAACGTCAGGGACATCTGTGCATTTCAGGGTCCTCTTTAGTATTCTGAAGTGACAAAACAATGTGTTAACATTCTGGGAAACACCTTATCAAAGCCCCCTGGTCCTAAACTGCAATTAGACAGCAGCCTGGCTGAGAGACAGAATTCAGGGAAATAAAACTCACAGCAGAGATCAAGTAATTTGATTATTTTTTTTCAAGAGAAGCAAACTACTACTTGATGAGCTCCTAGTTAGGACTAATATGAACTAGGGGCAGCAAAAGGAGAATGTGAAGCTTCCAGCTCCCATCTGCATAGTAGTCACCTGAAGGGCAATCCGTTTTTGGTATCCAAATTTTGTTGGGTACCCAGATCTGTTTTTGGGAGCCTTTCAAAAATCAGCTAATGGAAAAATCTGTTTTTGGCTAGGCAGCCAAAAGATCCGGGAAGATCCAGCCCATTGGTGGGACTGGGGAACTTAAAGGGTTCCCCTTTCCTGGGACCCTTTCCTATTTTCCTTTCAAGGGAGACTGAGTTTGAAGAAAGAGTTTAAGGAAGCATCCTTCCTGGGACCCTTTCTTTTCTTCCTTTCAAGGGAGTCTGGGTTTGAAGAATGTGGTTAAAGAAGCACCCTCCTGGAACCCTTTCTTATCTTCCTTTCAAGGAAGTCTGGGTTTGAAGAACAAGGTTAAGGGAACACCCCTCCTGGGACCCTTTCTTATCTTCCTTTCAAGGAAGTCTGGGTTTGAGCAAGGGGCTTAAGGAAGCAGTGTGTAAGCCAAGTCACAACATTCTTTTATTCTGGTTGGCCCAACAGGCAGGGCTCACAGGAAACCCCGTGTGAGCAGCACACAGCAGCCTCTCCGCGTGCCACATGGTGCCAAATAGGGGAGGAGGAGCCATTATTGGCTGCCACATGGTCCCATTATGTATGAAAAATTATGACAGATGAGCCCTTACTGTTACGGCGATCTAACCAAGTCAAACAAGCCAGATTGGCCAAAGGGAACTGACTACCCCAGATTTATGCACAAGCCTACCTTAGAGCATCCTTTAGGAACCCCTAAGTAATTCCACAGTGGTGGGGTGAATGGCATAAGCATACTTGCATGCACCATGGACTGCTATTACTTTTAGAACATAGGATCTTTTAAGGTTCACATGAACTGACTGCCTTATCTTTCCGGCGCAACTCTTTTGACAGAGTATCAATTGAATAAAGAAATCAATTGAATAAAGGGGGTATCAAATGAATAAAGAAATACATGAAATTGGATTAACTGTACCACTTAAATTGCTGCAATTCATAATACTAAAAACAAAATACACATGTGAGCTAACTCTTGTCTTTTCCTTGAACAGTTGATTTCCTGGACGGTTGGTTTACCATTTATTTTTTTATTTATTTCCCACATTTGTACTCCACCCTTCTCACCCTGAAGGGGACTCAGGGCGGCCTTACAACAGGCAATGATTTGATGCCAACATATATAAATTTGAAAGCAAACAAATACAATTAAAATACAAACAATTAAAAGATCAATGATTAAAACAACTATTAAAATCACACAAATTTATTAGTTCGATGCTGAATTATCTATTGAGGCACGTACAATGTCTCTTTAAGCCAGGGAATCTCTGAGCTTTAACTGAAAAATATAGAGACACCATTGTGTGGACTAGTATGATCTTTATTTTGACACAGTGTGTTCTGGGTGCAGTAGATAACTGCCAGCACAAGATGGTAGAGATGGTTTTATAACACAATGGGAAAACTCAAATTTTGAAATACTTTCTCAAAATGACAATTTGAACAGATTTTGCACCATGTTAGTTTATCAGATATTGAAATTGTGGAAACATTATAAATAGTAATTTTGAATTATCCTAAAATTTAATTGTGAGTGTTGAGAGTTATAAAACTGTCTGATACTATATTCTGAGAAGTGGTAATGGTTTCCACCTGATTGGCAAAGAGTTCTGTGGAACAAAAACAGTTAAGAACCCCTGCTCCAACCAGTCTTTAAGGTTCACTTAATTCGCTTGTTGTTTATGTGTTTGGTACCACTGATTCTAATTCAGGCAGACCTGTATTAGCAGTGGACCTCCCCCTGCCCCAATTTATGGAGACTGCTTTGGAGTTCTTGTGAAGACCCCAAAGATCTCTAGTACTTTCAGGAATATCATCAGAACAAAACCAGGGGCTAAATCAGAAGTCAAATATGCAATGGCCTCAAAATGCGGCTGCATTGCAACTCCATTCATCCTTCCCTAGATGGGAATCCAGCAACAATGCAAGGGCTACACATTCTCTATCCATGTCAGGTCTAGGCCAGATGCTGAGATTTAAATGTCCCAAACTGAAAGCTAGAGTAATAAAAGAGTAGAAAGAGGGCCAGAGAAGGGCAGCCAAGGCTTTGGCCCAGTCCTCCCCATGTGACCTGCCTTGGCATGCACGTAAGCTTGGCTGGAAGACAATCAAAGGTATTCCCTCAGTCATAGCATCCACGGATTCACTGTTCTGGGTGCAAAACCCCCTTCTGAAGTTATAGGAAACAGGGACTGGAAGTGTTATAAGCTTAACACAGTATTCTAAGTCTGATTAGTTGATGTCAGACTTCTAGCTTGGCTTGCTCCTGGATGCCCATGTTTTAGTAGTGGCCTAGTAAATAGTTAAGACTAGCATGCGAGCTTCATTCAGTGCTAGAAAAGAGAGATCTAGCTATGGTGACACCTGCATTTGGACTACTAAAATGCACTCTATGTGGGGCTGCCTTTGAAAACAGTTTAGAAATGACGGTGGTGATTATTTTTCTCCCTTTCATTCACCAGCTTCCTTTTTTGTTATGATTTCCATTTTCGTAGACACATTTGTAAAAAAAAAAATTAAAACCTTTCTGGGCATAATTGGTGAGACAGGCTGTTCATGTTAATTTCTGTTTTGCTATTTATGTTTGCTCAGTAAGGGATTCTGGAGGCAGCT
Organism: Anolis sagrei; assembly: GCF_037176765.1. Taxonomy (NCBI): domain Eukaryota; kingdom Metazoa; phylum Chordata; class Lepidosauria; order Squamata; family Anolidae; genus Anolis; species Anolis sagrei. The sequence continues at coordinate 156,481,028 of NC_090022.1, forward strand.
GATGTTTACCCTGCCTATTATAGGCAGGCACACACAGCTGTTGTAGAATTGGTTAGTATAGATTCCTACTTTTTCCCAACTCAACCCCACTGCAAAATGCTGTCTGCAACATGGTGCAACCTCGACACAATAATCTCTGCTTCTCCAGTCCTCTTTTACTATTCTCGTAATGCCCATAATAAGAAATCCTTCCAACTACACAGAAAACAGGGAGAAAAAAGGGGAGGTGGGCATAAAATGACTTAGTGAAAACAAGCTATTTAGTTAACTGGAGCATACCTATAACTGGTTCCAGGGAAGCTTTTTATTATGTGTGTTGTATTTTTAACGTTATCATTATGATAACTTCAGATATATAGAGAAATATAAACATTTTAATAAAATAATACATGATTTGAACTAATTTTATTCTTTAAAAAACTTGACATGGTAGCTTGTTTAACTGAGTTTTAATTTTTTACTGCCAGGTGTTTAACTTGATCATGTTTAGCATTTTTTGTAAGCCACCTCGGGTCCTATGGCCAGAGAAAGGCAGAATATAAATAAAATTAAAATAAAAATGAAGGGGGCAGCACCTGGTAATATGTATTAAGTAAGATACGTTAAGCATAATTTATAGCAGTTCTATACAACTTGTTGGTAATAAGGGGCCAAAAATAGTTAGGCCATAAATTTATTTATTTATTTACAGTATTTATATACCACTTTTCCCTGGGGGGGAGGGGGGCTGGGCTCAAAGCAATTTACAAGAATTATTATTATTATTATAACTTTATTTGTACCCCGCTAGCATCTCCCGAAGGACTCGATGCGGCTTACATAGGCCAAGGCCTCAAAACACAATACAACAATACAATACCTAAAGCAAGAATAATGGCAAAATTCAGTGTCTTACATACTTAAACCAAATCATAAATCAAACAACATATAACTAAGCACAAATTGGTTTTTAGCACCTCACTTTCCAAGTAAGGTATAATTAATGATTGTGTGTGTGTGTGTGTGTGTGTGTCAGGAACTACTTGAGAAACTGCAAGTCGCCTTTGGTGTGAGAGAATTGGCCATCTGCAAGAACATTGCCCAGGGGACTCCCAGATGTTTTGATGTTTTATCATCCTTATGGGAGGTTGCTCTCATGTCCCCACATGGGGAGCTGGAGCTGACAGAGGGAGCTCATCCATGCTCTCCCTGGATTTGAACCTCTGATCTGACCATTTTCAGTTCTGACGGCACAAGGGTTTAACCCATTGCGCTACCAGGGGCTCCTGGTGAATGATTAATTAGGATTGTTGTTGTATGCCTTCAAGTCATTCCAGACTTAGGGCAACTCTAAGGCAACCCTATCACAGAGTTTTCTTGTCAAGATTTGTTCAAAGGGGATTTGTCTCTGTTTTCCTCTAAAGCTGAGAGAGTACGACTTGCCGAAAGTCACCTGGAGGGTTCAGAGCTGTAGTCTGACGTTCAAACCACAACACTATGTTTTCTCAATTCTGAATTCCTTGCCTTTATTTTCCCTACCTACCTACCTACCTACCTTTCTTTCTTCCTTTCTTATTTTTCTTCCTTCCTTTTCTCTTTTTTATTTACCTTTCATTCTTCATTTTCTCCCTCCCTTTTTTTCCTACCCACCTCTTCTCTTCTCTTTTTTTTCTTTTTCTTTCCTCCCTCCCTCCTTATCTCTTTTTTCCCTACTTTTCTGACTTTCTGTCTGTCTGTCTTTCTTTCTTTCTCTTTCCTTCTGTCTGTCTTTCTTTCTCCCTCTCAAAGAGCAGGTGCAAGTGGAAGCGGCAGCACTCAGCAGGCCACCCCAATGGTTTGTTTGGACCACATGTGGAACAGGGACCACATGTTGTTCAGGCCTAATCTATAGTTCCATAGAGAACACAATTCAGTTTTTAAAACCAAAGTCACATAAATAAAGAAAATATATGCATACACCTTCCAACAAAGTAGTCTTGCCCTGAATATCCTCCTTTTCACCCAGAGAATTGGAGAAAAGGGTGCAAGTCATGAGATTCAAACCCAGGACTGAAATTAGGGGGCCCTGTACCCATCTCTACTCAAGTAACTGCAGAACCCACTGTTTCCTTCATGTGGCTACAAGTCAATTGACTTACATTATTTTTATTTCACCTTTCACCCAATATAGGGACTCTAGTCAGCTATTATTAAATGTGGCTGGCTACATTTTGCAATACATAATAAAATATCACCATGTAAAATAATATCAATATTGCAATATGCATTTCCCTCCCAGATTAAACTTGCCTCACCTTCTAGTTCCGCCTCAATTCATAACACACAGCAAAAATAATTGCCCCGTCAAATCCCTTACAACTGCATTTTTCAATCTCTACCTTTGCACATTATTACAGTGGTATCAATCAAGTTGCTAATCCAAAATTTCACTTAATCATTTGGTGGTTTCAATACGAGAACTTATTTGATATTACATGGAAACCATTTGTTTGTTCCATGTGGCTACTTTCTCTTCAGATAATTCTACAAAGGAGCAACAGCTGCATTTTGAGTCTAATTCACTTCAAGAGAGGTGCTGCCATCTCCTATGTACAGTCAATCCAATGTATCCACAAGACTCTGAATCCTTGGACTCAACCAATCACAGCTCAAAGGAATTCCCTCCCCCCAAATCCAAAACAAAAAACAAAAAAATTCATTTTTGCCATTTTATATAAGGAACACCATTTTACTACACCATTGTATATAATGGAATTTGAGCATCCATTGATTTTGGTATCCACAGAGGTCCTGGAACCAAAGCTCAGCGGATAGCAAGAGGCAACTAAACTCATGAATACTTTATTATAAGTATGAGAGGTGAGCCAGAAGCCTCCCTGTAGTCTCCACCCCTCCAAAGCCTGGAATGGGGCTTCTTTTTCCAACACACACAAAATTTGATTTGATTGATTTTTTTTCCTGTCAGGAACAACTTGAGAAACTGTAAGTTGCTTTTGGTGTGAGAAAATTGGCTGTCTGCAAAGACATTGCCCATGGGATGCTTGGATGTTTTTGATGTTTTACCATCCTTGTGGGAGGTTTCTCTCATGTCTCCGCATGGAGAGCTGGAGCTGACAGAGGGAGCTGAACCTACTCTCCTCAGATCTGGACCACTGGCCTGTTGGTCAGCGGTCCTGCCGGCACAAGGGTTTACCCCATTGCACCATTGGGGGCTCAAAAAAATTAACAGATGCAGAAGGAGAAGTGAAAAGGATCTTGTTTAGTTTCACAAGGAGAGTGGATTCAGAGAAGCCTTTCTGCCCTCTTACATTTAGCACACTCCTAATTAGACCACTGGAAGTTTGCAGAACCTAGAGACTTTGCTGATTCAGAATTAATTCAAGAACAAAATTGGATTAATTTCCAGACATCCAGACCTGTGTACATCTGCTAAATTAATTCAGTGGGTGGGAGTGAGGATTCTTTCCAAACTGGGGATGAGTTTGTGGGGAGTGAGCAGGGGCTGTGGCTCATCGCTAATCATCTCAGCATCCAGAGTCCATTCACACTGCCGACTTCTACCATATCAGCAGCCTCACTTCCTTTTATTTGGGGTTCAATAAAGTATAAATACTGCCGCTCACTCTCAGCAGAGAGTCCATATTCATATTCACCATCATTAGAGACAAATTAACAAGATCACTTCTGACAGGCAATATTATTCACATATAACTCTCTAATGATTAAGCTTCATAGTGAAACCTCCCAGACAAAGTTAGAAGTAGAAAAAAAATCATTATGTAGATGCTTCATCAGAATCTCTTCTATGCATGTGACATATTTTCATTGTCACTGTGCATTTTTAACTCTGGAATGGGAGAGCCCGGGGGGGGGGGGGGGGGAGGGAGATTTCTTTTTATATTTCTTGTTATTTCCCAAAAAGTTTGTCAGACACTATCTTTTTAATTATTCTAAAATGTATGTGAAATCTGTGTTTCCCCTGAAATGGTGGGAGTACAGCTCCCATTGGCCCCAGCCAGTGATACCATTGGTGAGACAGGAATCCCAGGCTGACACCATGGATAAATCTGGCCTAATGGGACTGCATTTACAACAAAACGAAACTGCGCAGTATCTCATCATTATGATATGGAGACTTTAGCCTGTCAATAATTTAACTTTATATAATTAAAATGCTACTCCAGACATAAACAAGCCCGATAAAACTGGAGAAAAGCCATGATTCTGCCATTCTTTCATCGTCCTTGTGATAATACAATAATATTGTTAAAGGTATTATGGAATAACCAATCTGTTTTAAATAATCCTAAAAGAGCTTGTTCAGATGAACTTACAATGGGACTATGTTGCATACCAATGGTATCTTTCTACTTTATAGCAAATATAACATTGGCTTTGCTTAAGCTTTGCTCATGAAAAAGGAACCATGTTATAACTTACTTACCACATCAATTATCTGTAGTAATGACAACTGCAGCTCTACTACAAGAGGTTGTGAGTCATTCATAACAGGCCGTTCCAGGCGATTATAGTTTTTCAGTAGTTCTCTGTAGAGTCGCCTTTGGTTTTCACCTTGCTGGGACACTGTGAAAGCAGAAAGAAGAAACAGTTTTAGGTCTAAACCTATATTTGAGATTATATTAATCACTCAGTTATGGATTGTTAGATAGGTGTTCCTGTGCATATTGTGTTTTTCTGTTAATCTATATTGCAATGATAATTCAAGGCCTAAAACCACAGGAGAAAATAACCTAATATTTTGAAAAAGGAACAAAAAGGAAGAAGGTGTCAGAAAATACCAGTTTGTCTATCTAAATTCGGAAGAAGTTTTGTTAAATTCATTTTTCAAAACACTGATGGAAGCCCATGCTGAAAGAAAATCCTATAACTTAGCTTTTTTCCTAACCAAGTTCTATTATGTCAATCGATTTTGATACTGCAGACTTAGGTTCTTCAAATCCTGGTATTTAGATATCCTTGCATAGAAAGTGTCTGACGGTTTAGCCTTGCTGGACACTGGAATTAATGCACCTAAAGAACCAGTAACGGGATGCACTGTCAGCTCCCCAAGAATTTTAGGCCCCTTTTCGTGATATTGCTGACTTTTCGTGTGCCCTTCAAGTGTAAGGGCTGCCATGCTGGTTGAATCATGAAAAAGAAGGCCCATGAATTGCTAGAGGTGAGGAGGAAGCAAGTGCAGTGTGGTGAAAGAGCAGTGGAAACATATTATCCAAGGACCCTGAAATCTAGAGGTAACCCTGGCATTTAGCTTGTGTGTTTATGTACTTTCAAGTCACCTGGCAGTCCCATGAATTTCATAGTTTCTTTAAAGGCAAAGGTTTCCCCTGGACATTAAGTCTAGTCAAGTCTGACTCTGGGAGGTGGTGCTCATCTCCATTTCTAAGCCGAAGAGATGGTGTTAACCGCAGGCATCTCCAAAGTCATGTGGCCAGAATGATACATGGAGCACTATTATCTTTCCGCCGGAGTGATACCTATTGATCTACTCACATTTGCATGTTTTTGACCCGCTAGGTTGGTAGAAGCTGGGAATAACAGTGGGAGCTCACCCCTTCCTGCAGTTTTGAACCACTGACCTTCTGGTCAACAAGTTCTGCAGCTTGGTGGTTTAACCTGCTGCGCCACCATGGCCCCGTAGTTTCCTTATACAAGAAATATTCCTCCCCGATACAAAAGAAAAAAATGCAGACAAGAAGTTCCCATGGACTCAATAGATTTCTATTACTACTACAAGTAGAGTTTTTGTAAATTGACTGTCAATTCAAAATCAAGTCAACCTAAAGTATTTTGCATTAAAACAGAAACAGTTCATGCAACAGCAATGTATTGTGAATTCTGTAGTTATGCTGAAAAGGAACAAGGAGGCTCAAGTGCTATTGCAAAACATAAAACAAAACCTGCTAAATAAGAAGTCTTACTACACTGGTCCTACACATTCTGAATCTGCTGTCTCATGGTATACACTGTCCTTGAACCCCTTGGAGGGAAGATGGTATATTACGCATGGAATAGATATGGTTATTGTTTATTGTTAGATCACAGGAAATTACAAGTACCTCCAAGGCTTTATATTATCCCTCTTTGCAGACCATAAATTGAGAGTTCAGTCATAAAATATGAATTCTCAAACTATTCTGTTTTGCTAGATGTTAAAGTTAATGCACCATTTTGCAGCAATACCCTAATTCCCCTTCATTTTCCAAAGAAAGTAAACTTGGCATTATATTTTAGTAGGTTCCAACACAGCTTAACAAGTGTTTAGTGAGGCATTTCTCATCAAGCTATGCTTTAATGTGAACCTTCTCGAGGGAATGAAAAATGAAAAAAAAAAAGAATACCTCACCATTGTTGCAGATTAGATTGAGCTAATTTGGCATCCTACAGTTTTTCCAAGTGTCCTGAAGTAGCTGTGTCTGACTCTCACAATCAAAAGATGGGATTGTTCATTCCACCTATTGTTTTTTAGCATGCCAAATGGTATTTTATGGCCATGTGTTTGCATCCACATTTAATTTTTTTGTTTATAAAATTATGCAAATTCCTATGCAAACAGAGCTGTTGGGTTCCTGGCAAGTCACCAAGGCAGCTGCTGGTATCGTACATGGTTAGCCTGTCTAATCAAGCTATCTGTTGTTTTCCTTGTGATAGCCCCAAAGCAAAAGTAGTCATGGAATAAAGAAAATATATAAAGGGAAGCAGAACAAAGTCTAAGTAAATTTGGGGGGGGGGGTGTCAAACAAACAAAAAATCACATATGTAATGTTATATTCAGTCTGCCTATCTTCGTAAAGCTATTTCTCAAGTTCCTATCAATTCACAGCATGATTAAAGAAACATGCAGTGTAATCTCCGTGCCATCCAATTAAGAGAAACCAGAATGGGGCAATGCAAATGGGAGCCGACTTCATTTTCAATTACTCCCATTAGCCATTACAGTATAAAATTAATAGCCAGCAATCTGGCCTACACTTAAGAAGTTGCCAAGATCAAAGCCCGGAAAAGTTGCTTTGTTTGAGGATAACTATTGGCCACACTGTGTTGGAAATTCCTGAAGTCTCAAAAAGTAACTTTTTCCAAATTCTGGTTAAGCTTCAAAGAAATGTTGGAGAAGCAATTTCACTTTCAATACATGGGAAAAGAAGAAACAGCATCTGAGAATTAACTGATAATTAATTCTGGATTATTAACTATTAATTATAGCAATTATATTCAAACAAATTCATGGGCCTACACATCCCTAATTATTGTGTTCAGTGCTAGCCCTTGCATTAAAACCTTTCCAACTCTCCTAGTTATCCAGACTCTTGAGCAGAGTGCCACAGGGCAGGCTTGTAGTTGAGGAGAAGATAGAAATACAACCTTCTCACCCAGAGGTGGCCCTAGGTAATTTTCAACAGTAAGCAAACAGTATTTTGGTGCCCCCCCCCCCAAACAATCACTGATATATATTTTCTGTTTGTCGTGGGAGTTCTGTGTGCCATATTTGGTTCAATTCCATCATTGGTGGAGTTCAGAATGCTCTTTGGTTGTAGGTGAACTATACATCCCAGTAGCTACAACTCATAACTACAACAAATAGACTCGTCAAGGTCTATTTTCCCCCAAGAGCGCCTCAAGAGCGCCCCTGGGCAAAATCAACTATACCGCGAATGCTCACTTTGCGTAATGGGTTGAACCGCCCCTGTTCTCACCCCAGAGAACTTTCCCACATCTATAACTGGCAGCAGAGCACGGGCTCTTCATTGTAGGCCATTGCTGCATTTGTCTTTATTCTTTTCCTTCCATATTTCAGTTTTCTATAAATTTTTATTACAGCTGCCTCATTTGGCCCTGATTTTTTGGAAGCACTGCTGCTAATTCAATCTCTTTGAATCAGTTCCGGATTCATTCTATTGGGAATACCTCTAAAGTCCCTGTAGTGAAATCACTAATATATTTATGCAAGTCTGTAATTTCCTAGGTCAGCAGTTTCCAAGTACTCATTCATTCAATCATATTTTTCTTTCTATTCCATTTACATCCCATCTTTTCTTGAAAGCACTAATATTCCGTCTTTTATCTTCAAAGTAACACTGTCAAGTAAATTCTCCTAAAAATCATTACTGCTCCAAACCTAGCCAAATACCATTTGGGAATGAGTGGTGATCAGCTGCACTAAGAGACTATGTGGTGTAATAATTAAAGTATTGGATCCGGGTTTTGGGCATCTACAGCTGAGTCCTGAAACCTACCAGATAATCTTGGGGCACTAGCTGTCTCACGTTGGCCTACTGTGGGGAATTATTGTGAAACTAAAATAGAGAGCACAAATAGCTCATTGGGAGAAAGGCACAGTGAACCACTTACCAGTTCATTTTAGAGGCAAAATAGCAATGGTGAGCAAGCTACCTTTAGAGAAGGTTATTTGCCATTACTGATCTTCTAATTAAAGTGGCACTAATAACCTTTCAAAGGATCCCAACACTTCTGAGATCTCAACTTTAAAAATACTACTTCAGACTAGTGCTATCCAACCAAAGTGGTGCTGTGTGAACTGTTGTCAGTTTGTGAGGTGTCAGTTGTTGGTCCATGGCAAGGTCCAAGAAAGACAGAACTAGATATAACCAAGGGTACCAAAGACAATACAGTGGGTCTTTAGTATCCACTGGAGTTTGATTTCAGGACACTCTGTGGATACCAAAATCCGTGGATGCTTACGACCCATTATACACAATGTCATAGTAACGTGGTATTGCATATATAAAATTGCAAAATCAAAGCTTGTTTTTTTGGATTTTTAAAAAATATTTGGAATCTATGGATGGTTGAATCCATGGATACAGAATATGTGAACATGGAGAGAGTATTACATCAGTCCCTGACACACAAGGAAAAGGAAAGATACTGGTCTCTGACATCACACAGCACACCTTTAGGCTATCTTCAAGGGATTTTAACTTTATATAGTCCACAGGGTTTAACTATATAATTAATGCAGTTTATTTATTTATTTATTTATTTATTTATTTATTTATAATGGCTCTCAATGCGGTATGCTGGCCACATGACTTTGGAGGTGTCTACAGACAGGCTTCACCCCCCCCCCCCCCTGAAATTCTCATGGTGGTTCGCGAAAAGGTCTTACTGGTGCATTATTTAAACTGTTATGTTTATTCATATCATGATCTGATCACCATACTCAATATATCCCATATGCATGGGGGTATTGGGGTAATGATACAAAAGGTTTGCTAGGCTAGACCCTCTTTCACTCAGACTCAGCCCCCCTCCCGAAACTCAGCCCCCCCAACCCCCCAACCCCCCAACCCCCCCCCCAAATTTAGTCCCCCCCCCCTCCCGAAACAAAATCCTGGCTACGGGCCTGTCTACAGACAACGCCGGCTCTTCGGCTTAGAAATGGAGATGAGCACACCCCCCCCCCCCCCCCCAGAGTTGGACATGACGAGACTTAATGTCAAGGGGAAACCTTTACCTTTACCTTATTTACTGCTGAACCATCTATTTTTTGAAATCCGTTTTCATTACCTATGCTTTTTTCTTGCAGCTAATAAGAGTTGCTGGGTTTTCCTTAGACCAAGACACTCATTTGCTTACTTGGTTAAATTTATGTCCCATTTTCCACCAAAAAGGATGCTCAAAATGGCTAAAGCAGTTGTATGGGATAGCCATCAAAATAATAATATCATAGTGCATTTGCAAAATGACTTGTTCCTCCCATAAGATTATAGGTTTTTTCCTATTTGCATTGTCATGTTAATTGTCACGAAAATACAATGAAATGGGAGATAACAACCAATTCCACCACACTATCTCACAAGTTGACTGTATATGCTTTAGCCATAATCTCAACAGCACTATTACCTATTTGCAGCTGCAGAGATGAGCAATGCTAAAATCACAACTTGAAAAATTTACTCTTTTGAACTACAATGAGTTCTGGCTGAAGTTGATATTGAGGTGAAATAGCCATTCAAATCACTTTGTACAGGCCCCTAATATTTCACTGAAAAAGCACCCACAAGAACAAATTGTAAGTATAAAATAAAAGATCCCTGAATACAGGTTTGCCATTTTAAATTGTTACATAGTTTTTAAAGGGTTTCTAAATGGAGTCTTCTGGAGAATCAATCCATCTCAACAAAGGCGGCAAACAATTTTAGCAACCCAGAGAAGCATCTCCGTACTCAAAGTACTTTTCCTTACGAAAACCCACCAATAACAATGCACTTTATTTATATTCTGCTATATCTCCCCAAAGGGACTCAGAGCGGATTACAGTTTTACACATGTAAGGAAACATTCAATGTCTTTTTACACAGTAAACAACAACATACAATACACAGGCAGAGGTAAAGGCATTCCCGTTCCATTTCCGGCGTCTGGAGGTGATGCTCAACTCCAGCCATGGGGGAATGCTCGTTCCATTTTTCCATGCTGAGGTGCCTGTTGTCCATAGACTTCTCCGATCATGTTGCCTGCATGTCTGCATGGGGCGCCCTTTTATCTCCCCACCAAAGCAGTACATATTGATCTATTCACATTACAGGCAGAAGCTAGGGCTGACAGGCAAAAGCTCACCCCGACTTGTGTCTTCGAACTGCTGACCCTCAGGTCAGCAGATTTTCTGCAGCTGGCAGTTCAACCCACTGAGCTACCACGGCCTCAAGACATGTCCGGAAGGAGTGTGCCATGCTGCTATATGTGGGAAGACAAGGCAAGAAACTATTTACTCAGAGGTAAATCCTGTTTTGATCAGTTGGCTTTGATCTCACATTAAGCAGATGCACAATGATGTACATCCACTCTTGTTTTTACCACTCAACTGCTTCAGGTTGAGTGGGAGCTCTCCTGATTCTGGCCCATAGAATTAGTGCTGGCAAGGCTCCCATTCAGCTCAGACTAACTGCAGAAAAAGTGGCAATAAAATCAGGAATATGTTTGCTGTCCCTGCAGCAGATCCACCAACCACTAGTGGTACATGGGATTGGGCAGAGGCTATAAAGAGTCATTTCTTTGGAATACGTAGTTTCCTTTAAACTATGAGAATTCTCTGAAGCACAAGTATAGTGAGCTGCAGCCCTAAATGGCCTTACCAAAATGCAGGGTATTTTATCTTTTTTTGGCTGATATGTGCAAGACATACGGCTTTCTTTGTGTGTTTCCCAGATTTCAGAGAATGTAAAGCGTGCAATCACCATATGCCATTTAATCCCTACAGATACGTGTTCCATCTGCTTTTGTTCTTTGGTACAGCCAGAATTTTGGCATTTGTCTACAACTACAAGCACTCATATAAATATCTGTAACATTATTTTTGTTTTTAGAGATAGCAATCGAGTTGTGGGGGGTGGGTGGTATTCCACAAATATCCCTTTCTGAGAGGATGAAAGTGTGATAGCCCTTTTATCTAATCTCTCAAAAGTGTTTTCTCTTGTATTTAAATATTCCTCATCTTTCATTAGAACAGCGCTTCATTACATTTGGAAGAATTTTGACTTTGATCCTAACCTTCAGAACTCTTTTTTTTTCTTTGCTGAATCTAACCTTCAGGTCCCAATGGATATTTATGATAAATGAGAGAGACAAACAGCCTATTTCATTTCTGGATATTAAAGCATCAACATTTGGCAAGGGAAAGCCAGCCCAATTGAGGCTTGATAGCCAGCGACCAGTGTTAAAGTTCAGTCAAGGCTGCCACTGGAGGCACAATATACTACATGCAATAAAGCAACTGCGCACACACACACACACACACCAAGTATAATGTAGGTTATTACGTAATGCGAAGACTGGGAAATGATGGTGAATACAGTTTCACTGGTCCGGATGGGTCATAAGTGTTCAGAACATAACTTGCAAGGTCAATTAAAATGTGCATAATAATACCATTTGTGGCTTCATTCCCTATAGAAGAAGCTGCTGTCTCATATTATTCCAAGTTACTAATGATTACCTGCTATGAAGGTTCCAAGTTAATTATGAATATTGAATACAGAGACTTCCTTTAGAAAAAGGCTAAGCTATATTAACTATTCCCTAAATGAGAAGGCGCTAATGCAAAATGAGGGGAAATGAATTCTGTAACAATTCTATCAACAGTTTGACTGGCATGGGCTTCTTCTCAATAATCCGGGGAATTACAGCCTGTGGTGAGAGCTCAGGTCATAATTTCTTGTCAAGTGATGCATTTTTCCAGAGTTTGGAAAAAATCACTCTCTTTTGAGTTGGCAGTGGATACAACTGTAGGCAGATACCCTCAAAGAGGGCAAATGTGTGACAAGGTTGCTTGGGGCTGAGGTATTCATAACTGTAACCAAATAGAGTAATAGAAATTGCCAGTATTCTGGCAATTTCCCATGCCAGCTACCATGTTTTACTCCCACTCTCAAGAAAGTTTCTTTCTAATGCCATGATATATGGATACAGGAATCATTCTCTTCTCCCCCTTTCTCCCTTTTAGATTTATGTGTGTGTGTGTTTAGTGCTTGAATTGAATTTTTGTATTATTATGGCATTTTGTTCTTCGATTGGAAGAGGAGTGGCATAGCTTTAGCATTCATGCCGAAAGCCTTTTCTCTGCCGTGTGGGTAGCGTAAACACAGTATGACCATCTTCAAGCAAAAGCAAGCAAGCTGGTCAATACGCTCACAATAGTCTTTTTATTGCAATTTCTTCACAGAAAGATTCAAAGGCATCTCCTCACATTCTGATATGTATTCCTCCTCCCCTTCCCTCTCTGTGTCTTCCCTTTTTTTATCTTCCCCCAGTCCCACCCTTCACACACACAAACCTCACAGTCACTCAGCTGATGGTCATCAACATATCTTGAGCCGCGGATTGTATGTCTTTCTGTTGGATTAATAGGGTATACTTTCTTTACTTTAAGGGAAGTAATAATAATAAACTTTATTTATACCCTGCCACCATCTCCTCAAAGGGGACATGGGGTGGCTAACATGCGGCCAAATCCAAAATTACAGTACAGCAAAATAAAATACAAGAAGCAAAATTACCATCAAAAGAAATTCATGAAATAACAAAATAAAATAAACAGTTTCAAAATAACATGATAGAGAAATAGAACACAGTGGGCAGGCCAAATGTACTAGGAATCAAATTGATAAAATTGATAAAACCCTGGATGAGATATGTGGAATGTGTTTCTGAGGGAGGAACACAAAAGGGCCAGAACAGTAGAGTTAGGTACCCATGTCCATCTTCACACTCTTACATACACCCAAGGAAGAATGCAGATAGGAGCTAAATTGCCCTTCAAACCAATGGACTGCCACATAAATTTGAAATAGATCATGTGTAGATTCAAAAAGTTTCTACCAACAGTTCTCCAAAAGGAGTGGAATATGCAGATGCATAGATCACAGTAACCAATCTAAGAAAACACAAAATCTCATACTTCTTTAGACAGATCTAGAAAAAACAAGTTCTGTTTGAGGTAAATGGAGAAAATGTGGGAAAGTTCCCTTTTTTGGACTACAATTTTCAGGATCCTGCAGCCAGCAGGACTAATGGCTATTTTGAGTGTGGATTATTGAAGTTGTAGTCAAAAAACAACTTTCTTAACCTCAGTTTATTTTATTCTCTCAAAGCTACAGTGTTGCTAGCATCCTAGAAAAAAATTGCTATATTCTTACTAGAAAGCAAGCTCCATTATACATAGAGGGGACTTACTTCTGAGTAAACACTCTAAATAAGTTTCTGGCAAGTGTAGCTCCGGCTATTGTTTCCTTAAGTGACATTTATTTTTAATAAAACATAAAATATATAGAAGTTCCTAATTGCTTTTAAAAGAATGGAATAATGCAAGAAAGCAAAACAATGTGCCAGGAAAGAGGATTTCCTAGTATTTTCCTTATTATGGACAATGTTACGGCCAAAAACTTTTTCAAACACGTAATTTCCTTGATGCATTTCTGGACTGGCACTGTCCCGACTATAAAAACTGTGCCCTTTCTTAACAGCTGAATTGGTCTGAAGACATAACAAGATACAACAGGGGGCTCTTTGCTCAGCTGCAAACTTTGTCTCATTCCAAGGTTAAATGTGGCCATGGCCATTCGTGATGTGAGTAACTAGCAAGGGAAAAATAATCATCTCATGACCTCAATGAATTCTGAGCAGTGGGTAACATTTAAGTGGAAGGAATGAACCCTCCCCCATCTCATCTCAGTCTAAGGACCTCATCCCATGAGGGGTGGAAAACGTCATATTACATAGCATTATGTCACGTTAGAAAGGAAATTGTGTATTGTTCCATTATCTTAGCGAACTCCAAAAGAGGGGCTAGCTTTTTATGTGGGGGGTTGGTTCCCATTTTTGCTAGTCATCCCTCCCCCCACTTTCCACATAGACAATAGTTGTCTCAACTACAATGACATGGGTGGGGGAAAGAACAGGAAAATAGAGGGAAATGGTTTAATAAATAATAATAATAATAATAATAATAATAACTTTATTTATATATCGCTCCATCTCCATGAGGGGACTCAACTCCTTCAATCCCCCCTTCCAGGAAATGGACTATCCTTCCCTCTCTAGTGCCCCCTTGTGGCCTCTGCCTCGATAATAGAACAGTACTGCAAATATTATCATTTCTCAGACCCCCCCCCCCCCACATTGTTCTTTCTTGCTGTTTCTCCTGAAATCATCCATTTTCAGATTTATCACACAAGCGACTGCAGTTCCCACCCAAACCATTAAAAAAAACCTTGGAAAAAACTTCTGGGGTACTTGACTTGACCCTCTAATTCTGCCACTTTCGAGTAGAGCCGAGGAACTGTTTTTAAGGCAGACTTCGTTTCTCTGGACTCCTCTTAGTTCCTCCCAACCTCATTACTATCAATTGCAGAAGCCTAAAACAAATTTTAAAAGCTAGCAGTAGCACAATTTCAGTAGTCAAGGTAACTATGAAGAAGAAATGACAGAAAAACAAAGTGATGATATCTTGGAATTTCAGTATTTCTCATGAAATACTTTAGCACAGTGGGTTAAACCACCAGCTCCAGGGAATTTTGCCAATCAAAAGGTTGATAGTTCAAGACTAGCTTCGGGTGAGCTCCCAACTATCAGACCAGCTTCTGCTCACCTAGCAGTTCGAAAACCGTAATGTGAATCGATAAAAAGGTATCTCTTTAGGCAGGGAGGTAATAAAAGGCAGGGAGGTAATAAAAGGCACCCATACAGACATTCTGGCAATTCGATCAGGAGAGTGTCTTAGGACAAAGCTCCTCAGCATGGAAGGTGGAGCAATAGCAACCCCCCCCCCCCAAATGGCTGGAGTCAAGCACAACCTCCAGGTGCCGGAGATGGAAAAAGATGGGAAGCCTTTACCTCTTGTTTATGTACTGTCAGTCTTTGTTAATTGTATAACAGCATTGAATGTTTCCCATATATGTGTAATGTAATCTGCCTTGAGTCTCCCAGGGGAGATAGAGCAGAATATAAATAAAATATAATTATTATATTATTAATAGTTTTTAAAAATTACCTTGCCAGGCTCACAAAGCAGGATTTGTGGAGAAAAATGCCAATGCTTGGTAGGTGACTGGTCATAGGAATGTGCTTTACTCCACATCACTGAAGTGATTCCATCCAGGCAAATTTGACAGATCCCATCCAATGTATCCCCCCCCCCCCACTGTTCCCCTTTTCCACTTTAATGAGTTCAGAAGATGATTTCCGCCTGTTTCCTTATCCCTCCCCCCCCCCCCCATTTCTTCACACTTTTAAAATGTTGCCCTGACAAAGCTTAGGTGATCCCTCGTTGTCTGAGTAGGACAGTCTTCCAGGATCAGTCTACTGGCGGTGGGTCCATAGGTAACTGTGGAGCCCTATCCTACACCTGTAGTGAGGACATTGGTTTCCAGGCGGTCCCGGTTGGGGTTGGCTTGATGCACTTTCCTCTTGGCACATTTCTCTTTTTCGCCCTCCATTTGTGCCTCTTCAAATTCTACAGCAATACTGGTCACAGCTGACCTCCAGCTGGAGCGCTCAAGGGCCAGGGCTTTCCAGTTCTCATTGTCTATGCTGCAGTTTTTAAGATTGGCTTTGAGCCCATATTTAAATCTCTTTTCCTGCCCACCAACATTCTGTTTTCTATTCTTGAGTTCGGAGTAGAACAACTGCTTTTAAAATGTTGCCCTGACAAAGCATGATGGACGCAATAGGGAAGTCTCCCTGGGTTGTGTGACGGGCTCCACTGTACTTCATTTCCTTAAAGTTTTTGAAGTGATGAGAAACCAGAAACATCTCTGGTTAGAGGGAACATGTTTGTTTAGTAAGCAAAAAAATAAAAGGTTTGATCACTATCAGAAATTAATCGAAGAGCTGGTATTTAGATCTTGGAAGTATTCCCTCCTCACAAATTGTTCCACTAAAATCTGAAACTATGTTCTTTGCCAGATGTTTTCATCTCAAAATCACAGACAGGTGTGCAGGTGAGCACATTTGCACACACACAGAACAAGCTCAGGTTTCACCAAAGGCTGGATGAGAATTGTCTTCTATTCCCCTTTTTTGTAAGAATATAGCAACGTAAAATCTTTGAGGCATATTTTTAAAAGGAATGTAGGAGAAATTGAAACTGGCAGATTTCTTCAGAGGAGGAAAATGCATCCCATGAGCTACATGTAGTCAGGCAAGGCCCTCAGCATGAGTCTTGACACTTGTCCTGCTGAGGGAAAAATTGGTTTAAAAAATCACCCACTGAAAGCCTGCAGGTAGCACAGGAAAAGCCTATTTTGCCTCCCAGGACAGATAAAAAAACAACCTGTTACAACAACAGTTTAGAGAAGAAAACAGCTTGGTCTGATTTTCAAAAAGAAAAGAAAAGAAAGAATGTGTGCTATTTTGAGCTCTGAGCAATCAAAGAGGGGACCAATACAACCTTTATATGCCAAGAGTAAAGGTAAAGGTTTCCACATTACATTACATTAATGTAAGCCAAAAAGTCAACATTGTCTGTAGATGCCACCTAGGTCATGTGGCCGGCATGACAGCATGGAGCGCTGTTACCTTCCCACCCAAGTGATACCTATTGGTCTACTCACATTTGGTGGAAGCAGGGCCTAACAGCAGGAGCTCACCCTGCTCCCCAGATTCAAACCGCCTTCCTTCTGATCAGCAAGTTCTACACTGCAACCCCTTTATATGCCAAGAAGGTTCACAATATTGAGATTTTTTTTACAGATTTGATCAAACTTCAGTGCCAGGTGAATGGGGATTTAAAAAATAGGGATGTGTATCCAGCCAATGCTTGTGGGAGGGCAAAAACAGTCCTCTGGACCTCGTAAAGTTGCCCATCACTTACCTGGGCAGACTGGGGCTTTCCATACTCAGTTCTTCAATCAATCCCTCCATGTTTGTGGTAATGCAAAACTAGGTTTCCCCCCACTAATAGGCACCTTGTCTTCCACAACTTCGAGGAAAGCAGTTACAACTACTAGTGGCTAGTAGCTGTCATGTGATTCAAGCAGTTACTTCTTTTCTGGGTTTAATGCTAATTTTTAAAGGAGCTCTCCAAGGTCTTCTGATGATAAGAGTTCAGGATCCTGCTTATCTCCTTTAAACTTTAAAATAAGACATAGATTCACTACTCCACTGAAATGGCACCCAGCAAACATTGCCAACTCCATGCTGGGAACAGTTCTACCTACTGAATTTAAGCCATGTAATTGGCATAAACAGAACAGAAACTGACATAAACAGAGCAGAAACTCTTTAAAATTGAAAAAAAAATGCAAATTCAATAAAAAGCAGGGCAAGTTTGTTCATTTCTAGTCTCAATTAGCATCCTCTTTTTATCACTTCTTCGGAATGCCTGCTGAGACTCTGACAATATGGGTAAACCAACCTGTGGAAGAAATCAAAGTTTGGGGCATACCTGGAAAAGATGGGTGTCTCTCCTATCTGCACTGCATCCCCTCCTGTGTTTCACATAGAATAACTAGAGATGGCCTTGTGCATTTATAACTGTGCTGCTGGGGATTACTTCCTGGATGCAACTGCCCCCAAGCCAACAACTGCATACTGCGGATGGGCTTTCTCTGTCTTCTGTATGCTATAGTCATTTAATGTGCAATTATCTGTCCTGCATTGATTAAAACCAAAGAGTGTACTTAGTGATTTATTCAAAACATGTAATTATCCTATGATAAATTATCAATGAAGTTTACTAGCTACTGTTTTCTAAAACAAAACACTAAAAAGAGCCCAAGAGATATAGTGTTTGGGATTGAGACTTATGAGGCCCGGGTTCTAGTCCAAATTAAGCCAGTTTTTTCAGTGACTAGCCTTGCTCCAGTTCCCAGGTTGTTGTTAACAGAGGAGTAAGTACACCATCTTGAAAAACATGGGATCTAAATGTAATTAATAAACCAATAGTGTATCCTTAGAACTGCAAGCGATGCATAGTACAAATCAGAGTAGCGCAATCAAAGATTCTTGGTACACTTAAGACTCATGACAACCCTAAGACAAATCTATCACAAGGTTTTTCTTCACAAGATTTGTTCAGAGAGTTTTGCCATTGTTGTCTTCTGGGACTGAGAGTCTGAGACTTGCCTAAGGCCTCCAGTGCATTTACAAGGCCAAGCAGGAATTTGAACCTTGGTGTCTAGAGTTGCATGTCTATGCTTAAACCACAGTACAGCATGCTGGATTTCCCCAAAATTAACAAAAAATACTGGCCTCCAACTGCTTTTCAGAAAGGAAAGTGAACCAATGACCCTAAAGAAGCTAAAGGACAACTCTCATCTGTCACACTCAGCACTGCCAATAATTAAGGCTGATGAGAGTTGTGGTTTAGGCGTGTTCCCATCAGCACTAGTGAACACAGCCAGTGATGAGGGATGATAGGAGCTGCCATAATATGGACAGCCACTGGACAAAAGTTCGATCCTTTAACTATCAATCAAAATAGAGCAAAAGTGTGTGAATGAGTTACAGCACTGGTTCAAAACCTGTGGGTCCCAGGTATTTTGGCCTACAACTCCCAGAAATCCCAGCTAGTTTACCAGCTGTTAGGACTTCTGTGACTTGAAGGCCAAAACATCTGAGGACCCACAGGTTGAGAACCACTGAGTTATAGGGACTGAGACAGGGACTAGAGTATGTGTGGCATTTCACTCATAGAAATAAGATCAAACCCGGGTATATATATAAGGACTTATTCCATGGCAGTAGAGACCACAAAGAAAGCTTTCATTGTGGCCAACATTGAGTCAGTAAGGAACCATCCAGCCAAGCTCTTTTAAATTGTCAGAGGCTTGTTGAATCCTGCCTTGTAAGACAGGATCCCTGACCATTCGGTAGCTCGCTGTGAAGCATTTTATTGATTGTTTGTGGATAAAGTTGCTCTGATTCATTCCGACCTGGACATCACTTTAACTGCAGTCTCTGAAGATGTAATGCAATCATTGGCTTGCCCAGTTTTAATGAATTCATTTCAATTACTGCAACTCGAGGATGTGGACCACCACTCGGCAGTGGCCAGAGGAACTTTTGCACAATTAAAACTTCTGCGCCAGTTGCACCCATACCTTGAGAAGCCAGACTTAGCCACGGTGGTCCACATTCTTGTTACATCTCAAATAGACTATTACAACACACTGTATGTGGGGTTGCCTTTGAAGACTGTTCAGAAGCTTCAATTAGCAGAAGCCAGACTGCTCATTGGAGCAGCGTACAGGTAGCACACAACCCGCATTATGGCAGCTCCACTGGCTGCCAGTCTGCTACCGAGCACACATAATAATAATAATAGTAATAATAATAATAATAATAATAATAATCTTTATTTAATACCCTGACACCATCTCCCCAATGGGGACTCGGGGCAGCTTACATGAGGCCAAGCCCAACAGCATATTACAATAAAGTAAAACTTCAAAGTGCTGGCTTTAGCCCATAAAGCCCTAAACAGTTCTGGCCCAGTTCACCTGTCCAAAGGTATCTCCCCCTATGAACCAGCTCAGAGGCTAAGATCTTCTGGGATGGTGGTGTTGCTCTCGGTTCCACCCCTTTCGCAGGTACGGCTGATTGGGATGAGGGACAGGGCCTTCTCAGTGGTGGCCCCTCAGCTATGGAACTCCCTTCTCAATGAAATTAGATCAGCTCCCTCCCTCCTGACCTTTAGAAAGAAGCTAAAAACCTGGCTGCGGAACCAAGCTTTCTTAGAGTAGTAAAGTGCAATAAGCAGCTATTAAGTGAGTGTAACACAATTGAAATGGCTCCTGGATTATGACTTTGGATCTTGTGTTGTTTTAACAGTTTATTTTAATATACTGATATGCTATTTATTTTTTTATGATTTTTACTGATTTTAATGTATGGTGTATATTGTATTTATTGAAATGACTCCTGGATTATGACTTTGGATCTTGTGTTGTTTTAACGGTTTATTTTAATATACTGATATGCTATTTATTTTTATGATTTTTACTGATTTTAATGTATGGTGTATATTGTATTTGTATGTTTATGTTTGTTGTGACATTTAATTATTGCCAATCTGGAAGCCACTCTGAGTCCCCTGTGGGGTGAGATAGAATGGGGTAAAAATACAGTCAATAAATAAATAAATTTTACATCCGATGAAAAGAATGGAAACTGGTAGCCCAGTTTTGCCTGCAGGGAATTCCACAAAAGATATCACAAAGAAAAAAAATGATCAGTGTTGCTGCTGTGAATACAGAGTTAATGGGGATAATGGATGAGCCTAGCCTGGATTAGAGATGTTCATCCAGATCTGGCAGTAGTCCTTTTCCATCTCACATCTCAGCTGTTAGGCATTTAAGAATGCAATATCAGAGGCAAACATGGCAGAAGGCAATCCAAAACATTTGTTTTAGCAGACCTGGGAAGTGTCTGGCTGGAATGCCTGAATACCAGACGTTGCAGAGCTGCTTTGCTTTAAAATAGGTATCTGCTTATCCAGATTAAAATGTCTACATGCATTAATGTGTGCAGAATTTGAAAGGTCATTTTTTAAAAGGATATATCTGTTCATTACATTTTTTTAAAAAAAGATAGCTCATTAACAGTATACAATGTTTGCAGAATAATGGGTATGAAGAATGGGAGAGAATAATAGCATATTAATAACATGTTTCTAGAATGTTTATTTTTTCAGTTCACTTTTAAAAAACATACTTGAAAAAATACAAAATGGACAACTTCCTAAGGGCCTACCAAAAAGCAAATTTTAAGATCATAAAAATATCCATATTACAAATTATTTTTAGAGAACAACATTCAGACTTTTAACAGCTATTTTAATTACCAATTAAATAATTTTCAGATAATAACATTGCTGCACTTCCTTTATCCCCTTCTTCAACATAAAGCCTCAGCAATGTATATCTTTACTTGCAATGCATTCTGTCTGAGCTCTATGTGTATGTTAACTGGTATTGTTTAAGGCAATACCTGCCCACAATCCTGATCCAAATGTCAATGCATAGATGTTATTTGCAAAAGTGGAAACAACATTATTTATTCCAGCATCTCTTTTGTTATGTCTAGTTTGACCCTTAGTTTGGGACTAAAGGCAGAACTACATTATACATTATTATTATTATTATTATTATTATTATTATTATTATTATTATTATTATTATTTTCTAACCGTCCTCTATACCTGACACTGAGATGGCATAAAATACATGCACTCTCTGATAGAAATGCTATCTCTTAATATCTGCAGTATCTTTAATGCAGTCCATGTAACAACTGAGGGATAAGAAATCGAGATTTTCAGATTTCACTAACTACTTGACATCTGTTTATGAAGTTCAGCCTCCTTACCTCTATAGCCATTGGCTTTGTGCAATTCTCCTTTGGTTCATTCCATTTTCACTTCCCCCTCACTTTTGTTCATTTAAGTGAGGAATTTATTTTCTGCCTTTACTGACTTTGAGAAGCGTATTGGGACTACGGGCAAAAATTTCCACGGTGGAAATTATGTCAGTGAACATGAGTGATTTCAGGAAAGAATAACACTGAAGGGAATGAAGCTTAGAGCAGCGATGGGAAGACATGAACAACTGAAACCAATTCTCTCCCCATTCCCCTGTGAGCCACAGACTGCAAGCCCAGATTATTCCCCCCTCCCCATTTCCTCTGCACTTGTCATTAGGAGAGGAAGCTGTCACTTCAAGAGGAATGGCAGGGGGGAAATGGATTTTTTGAGATCATATGGGGCTCTGAGGTGCATGTGAAGGTGGGGTAAGGGTATTTTCAGATGTTTTCAAGCATTTAGAACAGTGGTTCTCAACCTTCCTAATGCTGTGACCCCTTAATGCAGTTCCTCATGTTGTGGTGACCCCGCAACCAAATTTGGCACAATTACCTGATACACCCAAATTTGAATACTGGTGAGGTTGGGGGGGGGGGTTGGTTTTGTCATTTGGGAGTTGTAGGTAAAGGTTTTCCCCTGACATTATGTCCAGTCATGTCTGACTTGGGTGTGGTACCCATCTCCATTTCTAAGCCAAAGAGCCAGCGTTGTCCGTAGACACCTCCAAGGTCATGTGGCCAGCATAACTGCAGGGAGCATTGTTACCTTCCCACCAGAGCAGTACCTATTGATCTACTCACATTTGCATGTTTTTTAACTGCTAAGTTGGCAGAAGCTGGGGCTGACAGCAGAAGCTCATGCCGCTTCCTGGATTTGAACCTGCGCCCTTTCGGTCAACAAGCTCAGCAACTCAGCGGTATCGTTGTTGGGATTTATTGTTAACCTACAATCAAAGAGAATTCTGAACTCCACCAACGATGTAATTGAAACAAACTTGGCACACAGATATCCCTTGACCAACAGAAAATACTGGAAGGGTTTGGTGGCCATTAACCTTGAGTTTTGGAGCTGTAGCTCACCTACATCAGGCGAGCACTGTGGACTCAAACAATGATGGATCTGGACCAAACCTGGCAATAATACTCAATCTGCCCAAATGTGAACACTGGTAGAGTTTGGGGAAATTAGACCTTGACACTTGGGAGTTGTAGTTGCTAGGATTTATAGTTCACCTACAATCAAAGAGCATTCTGAGCTCCATCAACGATGGAATGAACCAAATGTGGCACACAGAACTCCCATAACCAACAGAAAATACTGGAAAGATTTGGCAGGCATGGACCTTGAGTTTTGGAATTGTAGTTCACCTACCTCCAAAAGCACTGTGGACTCGAAGAATGATGGATCCAGACCAAACTTGACACGAATACTCAATACGCCCAAATGTGAACACCGGTGGAGTTTGGGGAACATTGACTTGACATTTGGGAGTTACATTTGCTGGGATTTATACTTCACCTACAATCAAAGTGCACTCTGAATCCAGCCCACAATCAAGGGAGGGCTCGCGCAAAGGAGCCCCAGGCTGCCTCGCGGCCTCGCCATTTGGCGAAGCCATGAGGGAGCCGAGGCAGCCTTCACACGAGCCCTCCCTGGGCTCCCCCACGGGCTCGCCAAATGGCGAGGCCGCGAAGGAGCCCAGGGAGGGCTCGCAGCCTTGTAGGCGGGGCCTAAGGAGGCGGCCTTGCGACCCCTCCAAAATGGCCAAACAACCCCCTGGGGGGTCGCGACCCCCAGGTTGAGAACTTTAGAAACATGCTATTTAGAAGCTTTCTAAATTGTTTGGGACATAAAACTGTGCCACAAATGATCCATGGGGTGCACTTTAACCACTCCTGGACTAAAGCATATAGTGGTCATTTAGGATACACCCCAGATGTTTTTGGATTACAGCGCTCACATCTTGGATTGTTGTTAGCTAAAAACATCATATTCATGTTAGCTTTACTTTTTTAAAAAATCACATATTGATGGATCTATCTATCTATATACATATAATTTTACAAGTATTAAATGAATAGCATGTTTCTAAAGTGTTGCGTTTCAATTAAATTCTTTTTAAACCTTTAATACTAGTAAAATGGCCGAAGATTTTTACCACCATCCTTAATTTCAATTATTGAGCCCCCAGTGGCACAATGAGTTAAACTCTTGTGCCAGCAGGACTGCTGACCGAAAAGTTGGTGGTTCAAATCCGGGGAGTGGGGTGACCTCCCATCTATCAGCTCCAGCTTCTCATGTGCAGGCACAAGAGAAGCCTCCCACAGGATGGTAAAACACCCGGGTGTCCCCTGGGCAACGTCCTTGCAGACAGCCATTTTTCTCACACCAGAAGCAACTTGCAGGTTTTTCAAGTCGCTCCTGACACGAAAAAAAATCAGCTGAAGATGTTCTCAAAAACTTTTAATAATACGTCTGAAAGTACTTTGAAAGA
This sequence comes from Anolis sagrei, assembly GCF_037176765.1. NCBI lineage: Eukaryota > Metazoa > Chordata > Lepidosauria > Squamata > Anolidae > Anolis > Anolis sagrei. The sequence goes on from NC_090022.1 coordinate 156,505,336, forward strand.
GAACGATAATTTCAAAATTATGAGTTTGGTTAGAATAAGTGTTGGTGAAATGTGCAGGGATCTGTTACAATGGCATGAATTATTTTGGAGTGCAGTGGATAACAAAATCCATAGATGTTCAAGTTCCATAGTAAAAATGATAATAGTAAAATGGTGTCCTTACATAAATTCGCAAAGCCAAGGCTTGCTTTTTGGAAATTGGAAGCGGATAGTCTGAAGCCCTGGATGGTGGAATCTGTGGATGCAGAATCCGTGGATATGGAGAGCCATCTGGATGTCAAATTGCTTTCCCCCCACATTTAAACATTTGCAAATTTTGCGTAGACGATGTCTCCACCATCTCTCCACTACAGTTAAGAGAATTAAATTCTAAAGACCATTTTAAGCTTTTAGGCCAAATAATATATATGAGCAAAATTTAGAATTACAAAGGGACGTTTAAGCATTATTCTAGTAAAGAAAGAATTGTGACTTGTCTACTCAAATTATGCTTCTGTCTGAAAAACAAAGATCTTGGGGGATTTGAACGGAACCTGAAAAGAAAATTTTGATTGAATTTTGGTAACCCCCTGGCCCCAACTGAAATGAAACTTAACCACATTTCCCCTAAAGGGATAATGTTCCAGTCCAGCAAAGGAGTTCCTTTATGCATGAGAAGCGGAAATACATCCCTCCAGCGATGCTCATTTTGGCAGCCTTTCAGGATTTACTTTTCGATACATGAGGGAAGGGATTGCATGTCTACTGAAGTCTACCAGGTGATATGCGTGACTAACATACTGTGACTTCAGATGCACTGGGACTCTGTTCACTTTACAGAACTTGCTCATTTCCAATGTGGCTCCCTTGTTGTCCATAAGTAAACTATAAGATCACACTGATACACAACGGACTGTTACACAATGACTGATGGCAACAGCATAATTGCTATTAACTGCTGAGTAAGAAAATTTCAGATGTAAAATATTAAAACTGCAATTTTTTCATTAAACAGCTAACAGTAGCTAGGTGGGGGGAAGCTATCTGGGGAGTCATAGCTTAGCAAGGAAGGATTAGCACACCCCTAGTCATAAATCATGGTGCATGCACTTTTTAGACATAAACAATTGTTCTGCAAGCTTATTAAACTGGAATTAAACATGTAAGTCAATGAAAATAATTTAAACACTTAAATTAAAAATAATTAAATTAAGCAAACACTCTAAAGCACTCCCCTGGCATGTGTTAAAAACTTTCTTTTAAATACACCCTGTCTGTATAAAATAGTTTTCACCTGCCTCAAGAAGCACACCAGGGAGGGACGATTCTAGCTTCCATTCAGAAGATTCCTGAGCCTAGGAACAGCTACCAAAAAGGTCTTCCATCAGTTCCTCATCAACCATGCTTGCTAAGATGGTGAAACTGAGAGATGGACCTCTCCTTATGAACGAAGGGCTCAGGCAAGTTCACATCAGGAGATACAATCTGACAAATAGCCCAAACCTGTATCACATAAGGCTTTATAAGTCATAACTAGCTCTTTAAACTGTGCCTTGAAACAGACTGGTAGCCAGTGGAGCTGCCAGGAGGGTTGTCTGCTCCCTGTAGCCAGCCGCAGTTAGCATGGGTGCAGTTCTTTGGACCATCCCAAGTGTGTAAACACTTTTCAAAGGCAGGCCCAAGCACAACGTGTTACAGTAATCCAAACAGGATGGAGCTAAGGCATGGCCAGATCCGGCATCTCAAGAAATGGATGCAATTGGTGCACAAGCTTCAGATGTCCAAAGGCGCTCCTGGCCACTGCAGAAACCTGGGTCTCCAGGTTCAAAGCCAATTCCAGGAGCACTCCCAGATTGTGCGCCTATATATCTTCAGCTAGAATGTAACCCCATCCAGCACAAGCTGGATCCCTATTTCCTGATTTAACCTCCAATGGACCAGGAGCACCTCTGTCTTGTTTGGGTGAAGATTCAATTTGCCCCCATCCCATTCACTACTGATGACAAGACACTGGTTGAGGTACAGTATAACTTCCTTGGCTTTGGATTGAAAGGAGTAGTATAGTTGGGTGTCATCTATATACAGATGACATTATATCCCACAACTGTCTTGATGATTTCATGTATATGTGAAACAGCGTGGTGAGCAAAATGGAGGCCTGAGGGACTGAGCAGGTCAAAAAGACAGGGGCTCAAACAGGGATCCCCCAGCACCAGCTTCTGTGTTCGCCCCTCTAGTAAGGAACAGAGCCATTCCAAATCCATCAGACTCCTGGGGTGGGCCATCCTAACCCCTGAGGAGGTTTTGAACTACGGTATGGACTTCATCACATGCAGGTTTCCCCGCATTTCTAGATATTATAAAAATGCAGTCTCACGGAGGCCAACAAATGATGCAAGACTTCTTCTGGGGATTCCAGTCTTAAAGGTGTCTAGAAACGGGCATTTTGGAATTGGGTAGTGGGTAACTTGAAGGTGTGATGACAACTGTAGTCAGATATCTCCATTGTATTTTATAAAGTGGAGATATCTGTTATTGCTGTTAAAAAACAGTAGAGGTAACACGTTTGATGAAGGAGACCATAATTATTTGGATGTAAACAACACAGAAAGGCACAAAACACAACCACAAAGTCATGTTGTGCTGGACAACCTAGAGATGTAGTGGTATCTGCCAGTTTGGAAAAGTGTTTCCTGCTGTATCAGAAGCCTGTAATGAAAGCCAACATGGTGGAGTGATTTAGTGTTGGTCTAGGACTTTGGGAGACTAGTTTCTGAATGCTCACTTGGCCAGGGAAAACCACTTGGGCAAATCATATTCTCTCAGCACCAGAAGAATGACAATGGCAAGTCACTTCAAAACAAGAAAACTCTACAAAAGGTTTGTTTGTTGGTTTTGCTGGGTGTGTTGTGGCCATGATAAACTAGAAATGACTTGAAGTGCAACAACAAAACAGAAATCTTGTGTCTCTAAATCAGGATGGACAACTATTGGGGTCAGGAAGCCACATTGCAACCCCAGGGAATTTTGGTGGTGCATCTCCCACTGCCCCCATTAAACTCTTTGCCCTTAAATGCCCTCCAACTGGAATACTAGAGAAAATAGGCATGGCATTTATATCTTATTAGTGAATTTTAAAATTTACTTTACTTGAATTTGATTGTTCTCTTATCTTTTTAAAAAAGATACCAGAACCCTAAAACAGTAGAAAATAGTTAAAATAAAAATGTGGATTTTTTTTCTTCTTCCACCTGCTCACGATACAAGAAATATGATATGAAGCAATGATAAAATTGTCGGTTCTGCTTTTGTAACGGATTGCTTACAGATAAAAAGAAGGCTATTTCTAAGTAAAAGATTAGTTATGGAAATTTATCAACCCACACAGTAGATTTCCCACATACAATAGTTTTTGTGATGCTGGAATGTGACATTTTGAATATAAATCTTTTCTTTTATTGTTTTCCTATAAGGCTGCAGTCACCTATACAGGAATAAACCACTCTGAACTCAATGGGTCCACAGGTACAGCATTATATGGTGTAGTTAGTTTTCATCTTTTGGTATCAATTCTTCTACTTTCATTTATTTGTCCTCTGGAAGAATGACAATGAGTTTATCACCTTTTCTCAAATCAGCTGTCGGATATACAGCAAGATGTCATCTGTCTCCCTCAACTGCCTTGTAAAACTAGAACATCAAATGCATTGAAAAGTAACACTTCTTCCCTATGTGTCCAAAGGACTCCTTGTGAACAATATATTCCATTCCTTTCCTTATATTTACTTCAGGTTTACACTTTAAAAGTTTATTCTATAACACAAGCTCCATCCATTTGTCTAATGGTCTTTTTACATAGCTTTACTTGAACATTTTCTCTATCTTATACCCTTCTACCAACCAAATATCACATTTAAATTGGGCAAATGAAAAGTTATTGCCTTAGAGCAGAGGTGGATAAAGAGCAGCCCAAGGGCTCCCTAAGTCCAACTTTTTTTGTGTGATCTAGATGCCCCAAATACAATCTAAGGCAGTGGTTCTGAACCCGTGGGTCCCCAGATGTTTTGGACTTTAACTCCCAAAAATCCTAACAGCTGGTAAACTGGATTTCTGGGAATTGTGGGCCAAAACACCTGGGGACCCACAGGTTGAGAATCACTGATTTAAGGGGCATGGGTAGCATTTCAACATTCAGAGGCTCCTGGACTCCACAGGAGTCAAAAGCAATTTTACACAACGTTTTGTTTAAAACTTGATCTCAAAATGCTCCAAATTATCCACTGGGGCATGTGGAGCATCTTCACCACATTTTGCATCCCCAGTTCTAAAGAAAGTGCTGTGATTACCAATACATTCAACTGAGGCACAATAGGTAAATCCACAGCTGCAGAGATAGTGCCTCTATTAGTTTTACAGCTATTCCTCCTGCTGTTGTTCTGGGTTATACAGGGCCTCTCCCTTTGCTGAATCTCTGTTGGGAAAAAAAATCACATTTCTGTATATCTACACTTTTAAGATAATGCAGTTCGATGCCACTTTAATTGCTATGACTCAATCTTATGGAGTTTGTAGTTTGGTGAGGCATCCACACACTTTCGCAGATAAAGTGAAACTAAAACTCCTTGATTTCATTGCATTGAATCATGGCAGTTAAAGTGGTGTCGAACTGCATTAATTCTAAAGTGCAAATGCACCCCCAAAGAAGCTAGAGGAGGAGTGGTCATAAGATCTAGACTGGGTTTTCCACTGTTGCAGCAACAACAAAGTCATCAACTACCAACACATATGCCACTAGTCTGAATCCAGCGTGTTCACAACAACATTTGAAGCCCTAAGTGGCTCAGGCCCTTGTCACCTGATGGAATGCCTCTTCCTGTCTCTCTCTCCTTGATGTCTGATCTGCTGTAAAAGAAATCTCAACATTTCCCCTTATTGTGTTTCTTTTATCACAGTGTATTTTACGATTTATACTGATTTCATTGGCATGCAGTTTTCAAATCTTTTGATATAGGTATGAGAGGAAAGAAAAATGTTGCTTTTACAAATATGTAGCAAAGAGGTACTTAATGTAGAAATGTTGCACACTTGTGCGGCCTTGGTATAATAGGAATGTTGCCATCTCTAATTTTAGAAACTGTTTTGCAAACAATTCTGAATTCTAAGAGCATATAATGGCCTTTCTGTAGCTTTGATAGAGATAAAAGAATGTGGCCTTTTGCCAGTTCAGGCACATACGCCTTGTTGTAACTTTGATGAAACTCCCTACTTGCCTGTCAATAGATATACTCGTATGCCTTGTTACAACTTTGATAAAACTGTGTATTAGGCATAAGAAAGAAAGCATTGTTGTTTTAGAAAGTCAGATCATTGCTTAGGCCAGGGACTCCCAAACTAAGGCCTGTGGGCCAGATGCAGGCCTCCAAGGACATTTATCCATCCCCCCACCCTAAACTATAGACTTAGGGTCACCCTAACTCTGAAACAACTTGAAGACACACAACAATCCCAAGGAACCTGACTATCTTAGCCAAAAGTTGACTAACACTTCCCATTCAAATACTGGTAAGTTTATCTTGGTTAAAATTGTCCTCTATTTTAAATATTGTGTTGTTCTTTACATTCTTTACATTACAAATTAGATATGCAGTGTGCATACAAATTAGTTCATTATATATATATATATATATATATATATATATATATATATATATATGTCTGCCCCCAACAGTCTGAGGGACCGTGAACCAGCCCTTGGCTAAAAATAGAGGATCCCTGGTCTAGGTGGTCGGGAAGATTGCGACCCTCCAATGGAAGGAGGAAATGAGCAGCAGGGGGAAAGGGATATAAAAACTTGTGTCAAACTTTGCTCAGTGTCAATGCCTGCTTGCTTAGCACACACCTGTCTTGCAAGATTGTGTTATAACACTATGTAACATGATTTTTGTTCCTAGATTATAAATGTCATTTCCTAATTGGCTCTATTATAAAAACACAGAAAAGTTTTATTAAACTGCAAAAACTTTGCTTGGCTGGACATCCCACAGCACATTATTCTGTAGTTTATCAATGAATATCTCAAGAGACTTTCAATCAATTCAACAGAGTTTGTCGCAGCCACAAAAATGAAGTTTCTGAAGTATAACAACTAAATTAGAAGTAAGTATCACACGAATAAACAGGAAATAACACTTTCAAACCAGGAACAGACTATTTTTCAAATTTGGTTACTTACAACCTCATTATATGGCCTAACTTGCCTGTCATATGCTGCTTGCTCTTGTCTTTTGCCACGGAGCCAGTTACACAACATACATCTACTTCCAGTGGAACTCTGTGGCAAAAGGGGAGAGCAAGTGATGTACCCTACTGCCGTAGCCATATGGGAGATAATAATGGGTGGAAGCCTGATGGCAGTCACTTTCTCTCACGGGATGGGGCCAGCAGTAAATTGGGCAATGCGAGGTATGTGGTGACAAGGTCTCCACGCTCCGCATCAGGACCCAGTCTTAATGTGATACGGTCCCTAGTGTAATCAATCAAGCTTTGCTACTACACCAATTTAGGGCCCAAAGACCCACATTTATAATATAGGGCAAAATATACAAGTTTTAATTACCATATATACTCGAGTATAAGCCGACATGAATATAAGCTGAGGCACCTAATATTACCACATAAAGCTGGGGAAACTTATTGACTTGAGTATGAGCTGAGGCTGGGAAATGCAACAGCTAATGGTAAATTTCAAAATAAAAATAAATACCAATAAAATTACATTGAAGCATCAGTATGTTAAATGTTTCTGAATATTTACATTAAACTGTAATTTAAGATAGGACTGTTCAACTCTGAGTAAATCGTTACTCTAACCTTCTTCAATGTAAATGTGCTTATGAATCCTTCCAATAATCGCCACAGTTTATTTTAACTATACTTATTGGGGAATATGCTGTCTGTATATAAGGAAAAGTGGGAAAAACTGGCGCCAAGGGAGGAGGTGAGGAACGTGCACACTGTGCGAAAGAAGAGGAGAGGAAGGAGAGCTGGGTTGCTATGCGGAGAGGTGAGAGTCCTGGCAGGAAGGCGTGGGGCTGAAAGAAGCCTTCCCGTCAGGATCCTCACCCAAGTATAAGACGAGGGGGGCTTTTTCAGCCTAAAAAAGGGCTGAAAAACTAGGCTTATACTTATTTATTATTTGATGCACTTATTAACCGCCATTCTCAGCCCATAAGGGCGACTCATGGCGGTGTACAGTACACATAAAAGACAATTACAAAAAGCCAGTTTCAACAACATATAAACTATACAACAATTACAGACTACACTAAAAATCCGCTTCGTCTCTTAGTGGAATCATAGCCAGTCTCATATTCCTTGTTCCATTCCAGTTCTCATTACCGTATTGTTTAGCACTTAATTAAATGTCTCGAACAGCCATGTCTTAAGGCTTTTTCGAAAGGACATGAGGGAAGGCACCTGTCTGATGTGTGCAGGGAGAGTGTTCCACAGCCGGGGGGCCACCACCGAGAAGGCCCTCTCCCTCGTCCCCGCCAGCCGTGCCTGTGAGGCAGGCGGGATCGAGAGAAGGGCCTCCCCAGACGATCTCAAGGTCCTCGTGGGGTCGTAGGCCAAGATGCGGTCGGAAAGGTATTTTGGGCCGGAACCGTTTAGGGCTTTGTAGGCCAAAACCAGCACCTTGAATTGGGTCCGGTAGCAAATCGGCAGCCAGTGGAGCTGGGACAACAAGGGCGTTGTGTGCTCCCTGCCACCCGCTCCAGTTAGTAACATGGCTGCCGCGCGCTGAACCAGCTGAAGCTTCCGGGCCGTCTTCAAGGGCAGCCCCACGTAGAGAGCGTTGCAGTAGTCCAGGCGGGATGTGACAAGAGCGTGTACCACCGTGGCCAAGTCAGACTTCCTGAGATACAGGCGCAGCTGGCGCACGAGCCTGAGCTGTGCAAATGCTCCCCTGGTCACCGCTGAAACCTGGGGGTCCAGGCTCAACGATGAGTCCAGGGTCACACCCAAGCTGCGAACCTGCGCCTTCAAGGGGAGTGCGACCCCGTCCAGCACAGGCTGTAACCCTATATCCCGTTTGGCCTTGCGACTGACCAGGAGTACCTCTGTCTTGTCTGGATTTAGTTTCAGTTTGTTCGCCCTCATCCAGACCGTTACAGCGGCCAGGCACCGGTTCAGGACTTCGACAGCCTCCTTAGTAGCAGGTGGGAAGGAGTGACAGAGTTGGACATCATCTGCGTACAGATGACACCGCACCCCGAAACTCCGGATGATCTCACCCAGCGGCTTCATGTAGATATTAAACAGCATGGGGGACAGTATGGAACCCTGTGGCACCCCACAAGTCAAAGGTTGTGGTGCAGAACAGGAGTCCCCCAATAACACCTTCTGGGTGCGGCCCTCCAGAAATGACTGGAGCCACTGCAGAGCAGTGCCCCCAAGACCCATTTCCGCAAGGCGCCCCAGAAGGATACCGTGGTCGACGGTATCGAAGGCCGCTGAGAGGTCCAGGAGCACCAACAGGGACACACTCCCCCTGTCTAGCTCCCGGCGCAGATCATCCACTAAGGCGACCAAGACCGTCTCGGTACCATGCCCCGGTCTGAAACCAGACTGTGCCGGATCCAGATAATCCGTGTCTCTCAAGAATACCTGGAGTTGTGAGGCCACCACGCTTTCCATGACTTTGCCCAAGAAGGGGAGATTGGAAACAGGCCGAAAGTTGTCTAATTTAGTGGGGTCCAGTGATGGCTTCTTCAACAGCGGCTTTATGATAGCCTGTTTTAGGCTCGCTGGAATCTTGCCTTCCCGAAGGGAGGCATTCACCACCACTGTTACCCACTCAGCCAATCCCCCTCTGGCCTCCCTCAGAAGCCAGGATGGGCAGGGGTCTAGGATGGACGTGGTGGGCCTCATTCCTCCAAGTATCTTGTCCACATCCTCGGGTTTCACAAACTGAAAAGAATCCATCAAAATAGGACAAGCAGGTGCTCTTGTTACATTCTCGGAGTCTGCATCTAACGCGGCGTCCAGCCCAGAACGGATCAAGGCGACTTTGTCTGCAAAGAACCGAGCAAATGCTTCACAGCGCGCGACCGAATTGTCAGGGCTCCCACCTGCAGTGGTGGGAGTTAAAAGACCTCTGACAATCCGAAACAACTCCGCCGGACGGTTCTTTGCAGACGCAATAGTGGCCGCAAAGAAAGTTTTCTTTGCGGCCTTTATTGCCGCGGCATATGCCCTAAGAAAGGACACAAACCGTGCTCGGTTTGACTCGCTCGGATCCGAACGCCACACGCTCTCTAGTTCCCTCTTCCTTCGCTTCATCACTGCCAGCTCCTCAGTAAACCAAGGGGCTGGTTTAGCTCGGCTACTTGAGAGGGGACGTTCCGGAGCAATCATGTCAATAGCCCTGGCCATCTCCCCATTCCAGAGAGCCACCAAGGCTTCGACATGGTCACCTACCGAGGTGGCGGGAAAATCCCCAAGAGCCGTCAGGAATCCATTCGGATCCATCAGCCTCCTGGGGCGGACCATCTTAATAGGTCCTCCACCTTTGCAGAGGTTAGGGGGCGCAGTGAGCCTAAATCTGATCAGGAAGTGGTCGGTCCATGGCAACGGAGAGATGGACAGCTCCTCCACACCGCCACCCTGTTCCCATCCCTGGCAGAAAACCAAATCCAATGTGTGTCCAGCACAGTGGGTGGGGCCAGATATTTGTTGGGACAGCCCCATGGTTGCCATGGCAGACATGAAGTCCTGAGCCGCACCTGTGAGGGTCGCCTCGGCATGGATGTTGAAGTCTCCCAGCACAAGGAGCTGTTGAGACTTCAACACCAGGCTCGAGACCACCCCCGCTAGCTCAGGTAGGGAGACTGTAGTGCAGCGAGGTGGACGGTACACTAACAGAATCCCTATTCTGTCCCGGTCACCCACCCTCAGGTAGACGCTTTCAAAATTTGCGGTCTGCGGGATGGGGCACCTGGTCAGATGGATGGAATCTCTATAGACCACTGCGACCCCGCCTCCCCGCCCTCCGGATCTTGGTTGGTGCTGCACGGAGAAGCCCGGAGGACAAAGCTGGGTCAGATTTACTCCTCCAGCTTCATCCAACCAGGTCTCCGTGATGCACGCCAGATCTGCCCGCTCGTCCAGGATTAGGTCCTGGATCCAGGTCGTTTTTCCGTTGACAGATCTGGCGTTCAACAGCACCACCTTCAGTCCAGAGGGTCCGCTCACCTGGTTACACCAATTTACCTTAGGAGACCGAGTTGGAATTGTTAATGTTTTGGATAAATGGTCCAAATTTGGCCGAATTTGAGGTCTCCTTTTCCCGCATCTCCTCCTTCCCACCACGACCTCTATGGGGGCCCCTCGGCTAGTGGAACACCTCCCCTCCTCCATGCCGCAGTTCCTGACCAGGGTCTTAATCTCTATTTCATCAGAAGTTTGAAATGTTGGCGTTTTTTCTTGCCAATTACTTTGGTCTTCTTTGTCCCCCCTCCCTTCCTCATTGTTCTTCACAGGCTCCAGCCCACTTCCTCCCCTGCTTCTTCCACCAGTCAATAGTATCAGAGACAGTATACATAGGAGGGTGGGGGACCACATGGATGGGAACAATACACTTCAGTAGATGGTAAATACTTGAGTATATACAACAATAAATTAAAAAGAAATAACTATTTAAGGTTGTCTTTTTTCTGGTGCACAAATTTTCCAGATAAGCAAAAAAAAGGGGGGGCTAAATGCCTCTTTCTTCAACTACATTCATGGTAGCGGTGCCATATCCTGCTTAGCTCTTCTCCAACTGCTCAAATTATGTAAGCCAGCCTGCCTTTAACAGTATTATCAAGTAAGCTGATATCACATATCGTTATTCTTCATGGAATAATCATGTAGCCACCTCATATGTCCCTCTCTGCTTTGAAGCTCTCATAGAGAGAATGTTTTCTCCCTATTTTTTCTAGTTTTGAAAGATAAGACACTCCTTTGTAACAGACTGGATATTGATAGGCTGTTGTAGCCAGGCATGTAGCCAGGGGGGCGGGGCTTGAGGGGCTTCAGCCCCCCCCCCCCCGAAATTCTCATGGTGGTCCGCGAGAAGGACTTACTGGTGCATTATTTATATTCATGTCATGATCTGATCACCATGCTCAATATATCCCATATGCATGGGAGTATTAGGGTAACAATACAAAAGGTTTGCTAGGGTAGACCCTCTTTCACTCAGACTCAGCCCCCCTCCCTCCCCCCGAATCAAAATCCTGGCTACGGGCCTGGTTGTAGCAAAGAAGGTTTTTAAATATTTACTTTAAATTCCTTCATGTTGCTGGATTTTTATTATTATTATTATTATTATTATTATTTTGCAGAGTGTATGTGAGTGTATGTGGTGATGACCGACAGGGAGCTCTGGCGTGGACTGGTCCATGAAGTCACGAAGAGTCGGAAACGACTGAATGAATGAACAACAACAAACATGTGAACCGCACTCTGATGTGCCTTTAAAACTGGAATGTCTATTCTGTGTAATGATGGAGATGATATTTTATAATAGCTGGGTATGTACCAGACAAGGAATAATTGTTGTTTTCTGTTTAGTAAGAATGAAAATGAATGCATTATGGGTTTTATTCATATAAGATAAAAGGTTCCCTGTCAATTCTAACTAAATGTGGTGTTTGTTTCAGGAGTAATTGATTGATCTATAGAGGATTCTCCTTTTAATGTAAAATCTTTTTACAGCCTTTCAATCATGGTCTTGTAAACATGATTGAGACAGACAAATTATTTCATGGCTGATTCTCATTTTTTCTCCCACTTAGACATCTGATAATTTTATTTTTGGTTATATCAGATGACAGAAAAAAGCATGGTTTGTTTTGTTTGCATAATGAAATGTTGTGCACTTAAGATCGACGTATTGTTATAATTGTACTAGAAATTCCATATTGAAAAGGAATAAATGGTAATATTTATAAATAGATGGGTAAGTAGGGATTAGTGGGAGCCCAGATCAGATCCCTTGAAAATTCTGTGGACATCCGGGAGAAAGAAACTCCTAAGGAAGAACAAAGCAACTCATGAGAGTGTTTCAGGCTTGACTCAAGATGACGGTTATCACACTGTATGTGTTAATTCACTTATCTAGTGTCAAAAATATTTCTGACATCAACAGCAGAGTTTGTGAATGAAAAACTTTTTTAATGTAATTATAACTGTCGGTGCCTTCCACATTTAATTTTGCCCTTTTCTCAATGTGACAGCCCCACCGCCCAACTCTAATCATAAGTACTGGACATATGCCTGGAAATTCTGGATGACAGGTTGTGCATCTGATCAAGAGGAGCATGATTCATAGAAGCTTATGCCGTAATAAATTTGTTAGTAAAGTGCCATGGGACTGGTTTTTTTAAATACGTTAATGACAGCGAGTCCATCTACCGCCTTAGTTAAGTGTCGCAGTCTGCCTTATGGATTTAGAAATGTACATTTTCTGACACAGCATCCTTAGTTATTAGTTAGGGAGGTGTTCCAAACACTAGTTCTGCTGATGCGTTTGACAGGACAGCTGTGTTTGAAACTGGTGGATTTTAAATTTAACCTCACTTTGGATCCCACAGAAAAAAAGCTCAGGGTTTTCCAGGTCACTATATTTGAAGAGATGAAATTGGCTGGTTTTGCAATCCACCAAGGTAATAGGTGAGCTATATTGAGGTAAGTCAGTCAAAAAACATTCTCCATTAGCCATTCCTGAACCACCACATGGGTGTTCGTGGACTGAACCGGAGTAGAGGTATTTCCAGTTCTCACACATACCTGGTGGGCCACCAGCAAATTTAAGTGCATGTGAAATCTCCAATATCACTTCTGGCTGCTATTTCCAATCAATATTTTTTGGGGGGGAGGTTTAATAGACACTAGGGGGATCGGGGGAGGCAAACAACCACATTTTCAAGTAGTTTTGGTGGGTTTGGGGTGGTTTGAGGGGCAAAAATTGCCCTAAAATAATTGGGGGATGGGTTTGGGGTTTTCAGAAGCTATACAATGGCCACATGGGCTCCGTGTCACAGACAGGCCACAATTTCCCAATCCCTGCACAAAAGGGATTTTGTAAAGCAGTGATTATCAGCCTCACCTCTTCTTTTAAGCAGATTGAGGCAGCCAACTCAGGCAATACAGTTGGGTGTTATAAAATGACAGTGAAGTATTATACTCTTATTATTTACAGCAGAGTAGGAAGAAGCATTTATGGAATGATGAACGTACCTTAACTGGCTTTGAGTATTATACTTGTTGATTTAGGAGAAGGGAGGATATTTGGCCACTATAGGCAGAAAAATACTTGGCTGCCCCTGATCAGGTCTTATGCCCAAACAGGCAATCTCTGACATTTAATTGAGACTCCTGAAATCTGAATAGGAACTGGTTCTTGTTTTATATTTTGTATTCAGAGATGCCCCGATACAAAATATATGAGCCTCTTGTCAAGTCTGCATAAGATATGTGAATAAAATATGGAGCATGTCCCTTTAAAATATTCAGAAGTGGCAATCACGGAGATACAGACCACAGCTCCTAAGAATCGTACAGGGACATGTACCTAATGTACCTAATTTTACACATGTGTGGGCTTTCCACTTATTGCTTGACTTTTACATTTCATTTTGGGGAATTTGTAAGTAGGATCCTGATTTCAATTTAGGATGGGCTGTAGCTCACCTCATGCATGACAAAGTTCCTCATGCATGACAAAGTTATGGCTTCCAAGTAGAAATGTTCTGAATCCCATAAAGTGTGACACACACAAGTCACTGTTTTTGCAGATGCTGGAATTTAAACATAAATGCGAGGTCACCATTCATGGCAAGCAATATTTTAATTTTGAGCAGGTTGCTCCATAGGTGTTTCTTTGATCAAGACAAATGTAAATAATGTTTCACCAGCCTTCTCCAAGTTGGTGCATTTCAGTTGTGTGAGCTCTCAATGTTAGCTAGCTATGTCACAGGAACTATGCTATTATGCCAGACTTCTGGAGGCCACCAATTTGGGATTAGTCTTTTTAAAATAATCTGCCACAACAAGATGTTTCTGATCCACTCTTTAAAACTACTACAGTTTGGAGATGGAGGCATATGTCACTTGTTCACACTCACTGCTACACTGCCCTTTTGTTTACTGTGGAATATTAAACTAGAAAAACTCAAATTCTCAAAGGAGTTGAGCTGGAGGTCATCACATCTTCCTACCACCCCAAAGACAAGACGCTATTCATATGATTTATCTTTCCCTCACAGCCTTACTAGCATAGCACTGAGCCTGAGGCAGAAAGTCGTGTGTTATGTATAGCAATGAATTTGTCTCCATTTTCTGCACTAGTGCGGGTTGGGTTCTGCTGTTGCCACTGCTACTGCTGCTGCCAACATCCCACAAAAGCAGATTGAGTTGTATATTCCTCACACAAGCATGCCACAACTTATCCCAGTGGCAGCTTCATTGCTTAGTCTATTTAAAAATCAAGGAAGATTGTTGTACATCTACCACCTAGCAATCTGGGGCCAGGTATTGAAGACTTGCTCCCCATGCATTATTCTTTGAAGTAAGGGAAGGGGTTACAAAAGAAAATGCTTTCCATGTCCTGGTCAAAATACAGACACATTTCTGTATTTTCCTTTCTCTAAAAGCAAAGATCAGAGGGGGAATAACACACACACCATCACATACTCTAAATTTAAAAATAAAAAAAATACATTTTCTTGTTTGATACACAACTCTTGGTGAATTACTTTAAAATTAGTTACCATTATAGTTCATGGCCCCCAAAGTGGTTAGTTGCTGCTATTTATTATAATTTATTATTATTATTATTATTATTATTATTATTAATTTCCAACATTTCTACCCCACCCTTCTCAACCCCGAAGGCTTACACAAGCAGCAATTCGATGCCACAATGTACAAAACAATTATATAACAATTTAAAATACTAAATAAAATAGTAAGTTAAAAACAATTTAAAACATTATTATCATTTCCAGTCCAATTCCAGTCCAGTTCAACCTCCAAAGTGCTATCATGCCTGCTGTCCAAAGGCCTGGTCCCAGAAGCATGATTTCAGTTTTTTCCTAAAAGAAAGGAGGGATGAAGCTGACCTAATTTTGCTGCGGAGTGAGTTCCACAGGCGGGGGGTCACAACTGAGAAGGCCCTGTCCCTCATCCCCGCCAAACGCATTTGCGAAGCTGGCAGGACCAAGAGCAGGGCCTCCCCAGATGATCTTAGGCTACGAGGTGGAACATAGAGGGAGATATGTTCGGACAAGAAAGTAATTTAAGATTACACTTTAAAAGTTCCCCACTGATTTCCTGGTTCTCAAAGAAAGTTTTAACTACTTTTAACATCATTTGAATGGCATAAGTCACAGCAATGTTCAATATATTGATCTTCAAATTAACTGGTCACAGCCAGATTTTGGAGTTCAGACCCCATATAGTACTAGAATAATGAATTGTATCTTATAGTACTATATGGACTGTTACTGTAATACTGTCTGTTGCCACTTCAGAAACACATTACAGTAGATCACACACTCAGAGCTCATACAATACAGAAAATAATGTTTAAAAGATGATGCCAGTGTTTCTCAAAAGGCTAACCATACAAAGTGAGGTAGTTATTTTGAAATTATGGTTGCCATAATAAAGTAGCAAACTGCTGGTTTTGATCATATTTATTTTTATTGCAAAGAAGCAAGGCTATATTTGTGAGATTTTCTGCCCCAGGTGCTTAAATAATTTGACTGACCTAGAGTCTTTGAGAGTTCAAGGGATTATTCTTCTCAAACAGAAATTTGTTTCTGAGAACGATGGGCCAGGGTTACTGCTGCAAGTTTCCTTTTAGATGCATGTAAGTTCTTTCACTGACCACAAAATGCTGTAATATTTTTATTATTGTGACATATCTCAGTGTCATGCCATGACAATTCAATGATTTAAATAAGTCATTCCAGTAAGAAGCGTTTCTCCACATTTTGAGAATGATTGAAAAAGAAGTCTCTCTCTAAATGAACTACAGTATGATCTTGGGAAGGGTCCTCTGACAGTTTTTTAAGTAATCAGAAAGAAACCACTGAAATATGTATTAAAATTCACAGAAAAGCAACATAAATATGCAGTAAACTCTGTAATGCAACCTTTTATTCTTTAAACAAAGCTAAAGACAATATCTATTCTCTACTCAAATAATTGCTTACCTATCTAGAATTAGTGTTTGACCTGATGCGTGTTTTGCTGGCTATATAGGATGCTATTTTTCATCCTACTCTAGTATGCTGCAATAGTATTTCAACAGCCATAAAAGACCAATGTCCAATGTTATCAGTTTCCTTCTGGAGTGAGTAGCTCCAAGGAAAGGTTTCTTAAATTATCTGTCTTTTCATTAGACCCACCCATCAAATTATTTTATTAACAACCATTATATCAACTTAAGCAAGGTAGACATAGTGCATGTTAAAGGCACAAATGGATTACTCCGGAATAAAAAGAGCATGTCTGTTTCATCTGTGGTGATTACATTGATGACGAGCGATTACCAAGTCCATACAAAGCAAGTGAATACAGCGATCAACAAAACATGTAGAATAATCACAGGATGTCTCAAACCTACACCTGTTGAAAGACTCTATAAGTTTTCTGGCATTCCCCACTCCTACCCCCCGCATATGCAACAGGAAGTTGCTGCCTATTGCAAGAGAAATAAGTTTAAATACCATGAAAGCCATCCACTACATGGCTATCAGTCCCCTCCCAGTAGACTTAAATCAAGTAAAAGCTTCATGAGAACCACCACTTCCCTTAATGTTCCCACAGCAATAGCAAGAGTATCCCTCTGGGCAGCTAAACCAAAACATCCCATATGGATACCCCCCCCCCCCCACACACACACACACACACACAGGGGAAAAACAAGAATGGGCAACTTGGAAGTCCCTGAACAGACTCAGAAGTGGAGTGAGCAGATCCAAAGACTACCTGGATAAATGGCACTACCTAGAACAGTGGTTCTCAACCTGGGGTCCCCAGATGTTTTTGGCCTTCAACTCCCAGAAATCCTAACAGCTGGTAAACTGGCTGGGATTTCTGGGAGTTGTAGGCCAAAAACATCTGGGGACCCCAGGTTGAGAACCACTGACCTAGAAGAATCCTCCACCTTTGCATCTGTATTCTTGCTCACAATGCCCAGCTTGATGCACAGAGGAAGAATTGTTTAAAGCTACAGATAATGTGGTCACTGTTGCCCATTTTTGGTCTAAAATTATTTAGCCACTTGTGCTCCCACTTTTTTTATCCATTTTATACTTATTTATGCAATGCTTTTGACATTAAATAAATAAAAAAATTGATGACATTAATACTTAGCATGTACATTATATACAGTGCTTTTGCATGACTCAGGTGGTCTTTGTGATTTTAGGGTGAAAGGGGAAAAACCCTGCAGCTACTCATGGACCATGGATACAGGTGAATTTAGAGCATACATCTAATCTTTCAGAGCGAGCACAATCTTTCATTTTCTGTATCAGACAACCCAATTACCAACAGCATTCCTGTCTTACCAGACTTGAGTTTTTAGTGTGTAGGCCCTCATACAATTTACCACCAATTCAGCAACTCGTAATCTTCATCTCTATTCCCATATGGAAGGCAGGAGAAAGAGGCTGAAAGACAGCAGCTTGTCTAAATCCACAGACAGCTTATGGCTGAAGCAAGTTTCCATTATCCAGGCTCTTAAGTCACTATACCAGACCAGTTCTCAGTCACTGCTGGAGCTATGTATACACAACATATATCAGTAGCCAACAGATGACTTGAAGACACACATGCATACAGACACACACACAATGTTCTTAAGGCATAACAATTTTCTGGAAATCTGTGATTAGTTCTTTTTTTAATCCCAAATATGGCTTTCAAACCTTGCTGAAAATCTTGTCCTCATCTCGTGTATACGTTTCTTTGTGCACATACTTCTTGAAACCTGAAATGATATCCCTTTAAGAAATCTGCAGCATTCTGCACACATTTTGCCCCTTGCCTAATGGACTCCAGCTGCCAGAATTCCTTCCTTTATCCCACTGTTAAAGGTACAGAAAGATGCCTTGCTTCCTTCACTGCAAAATGTTACCTAGTGTTCCTTTTAAAAAGCAATGATCATGGCCTGTTACTTACAATAACATTCTTAATTAGCAATATGTTGTCAATGTAAGTTGGGGGTAGTTGTATGGGCCGTAAAACAAGAAAACGAAATTCAGAATAATCTTGCAGAGCTACCTCAATCAGGAGGTACAAATTATATCATACATGACTTTGTACAGTCTTTTCCATTAGGTAGAGATAGGAAAATGGTTTGCAGAGGAAGGAAAGTAATGGTGTTGGGGGTCACCACATCTACATTTTTGCTTTAGGAAGTGTCTATGTATAAAAAATAGGACTACATCCCTTCATGGTCATTTAGGAAAAGGCAGTAAAACAGAGGCAATACATTTTAGTATCTCTCTCTGAAGTTAGAAAGGAAGTCATTAAATGTGTTACTTTCAAATTGTTTTTTATAATTGCTTTAAAATACCAAAAAGTTGAAGCCTAAAAAAAAAAAAGAGAGATCCCCGTTGCCCTCAAATGATTCTCCCAGATAAAATTTTCATATAATAAGCAAACCATTCTCACCACATCACTAAGCCTGCTGTTAAATCATTACATTGCTTCTCAAAGCAACATCATTAACCTCCTCTTTCAAACAACATGTTACAAGAAAGCCATTTGTTACTTGTAAGCCATTTCAATCCACAGAGCTTAGCAGCGTTGTTACTTGCAGCAAATTGCTTCTATGCTTTGGTTCCCCAGTCCTGGGGTGATCAGATGTACCCGAGGCTCCTTTGTGGATGTAAATGGCTTACATGCCATTCACTAGGTAGCTCAGCACATGCCTTACTTGGTTTGCCAAATCACTGCCTGAGGCATGTTTTGAAAATCCCTCCTCAGCTCTGCAGAAGAACTATTCACAAACTTGGCTGCTAAACTGGCACATTCTTACCGACACTATACAGAAGCTGTCACATTAATAAATCTTTTCCTTCAGTGTTCCCCTGTATTACATACCAAACAGAAGTACAGCATTAAAAATACAGGGAAAACAGTATCAAATAATAATGCCTTGGCACTAATTCTTCTGTCACCAAAGGAAATTCCCTCATAGGTCCCCCTTTTTGTGTGTGTGTAGAATGAGGGTGTGTTGCCAAATGTGTTTGTTTTGCACAATCTGTCCTTTAACACCTCCAGTCTAAGGTTGTCGGTTCCACGCACCACCGCCCACATTGCCCTTGGCTCTCTCAGGCCAAATAAGGCCTGCACAACTTGTGGTACATCCCACCAGCTTTGTCTAGCATCTCAAGGGGCCTTATGTAAGTCTTTTGTTTTTAATGCCTACCTAGGCCCACACAAACTTAGGGGCCATTGAGCACCTGGCAGGTGCACAAATCATCCAGATGGGTTCAGCTTGGCAGCTCAGAAGTTGTGCAGGCATGGCCTAATTTATTATAGTATTGAAGTGCTTTCTAAAATACCATGTAGCTTCGTAATTCCTGCTTGACTGGGATGCTGATCTCCTACCATTCCATTGTCACAGGCTATATTAATTTTAATGGGCTTAATTCAGCATCATGCTGTGGAGATAAGCCTGGGTTGTTTTCCCTGCAGGCCAGTGATCTTCGGGTGGTTCTGTCTTTTGCATTTATATTTTAATACACTCACATAGTGGCAAAGAAAGCACCCGTTGCTCCCTCCCCGCATTTCTTCTATGGTCCTTTTTGTGAGCGCTCCTCTAACACTTGTAACTGGGCATGCATGGAGTTCTATTTCCTACTACAGGTGACAGGGGTGGCTAAAGGGGCTAAAAAGAAATTGATAGCAGAAGCTGCAATGAGTAAATCTCCTGCTGTATCTCTATGATTGAAGGTACTGAGTCCAAGCTGCAGCCTGGCAAACCTATCCAAGGTCTGCAGTGCCTGCTTTTCTCCAACATGAGATTGCAGAAGTCCAACATTTTACAAATGAAATCCAGGATCCATGTGGTCAAACAATACCAGAGTCTGGTCAAGATGCTGAAATATATTAACAAGTAAGAACACACAATCTAGGAGAGACTGCACCACTTGGTTTCTGAATGTGCCCATTGAGAAGGTCCACATTGTATTCTCAACCTTCTTCTCTTTGCCGATTTAACTGAATGCAAACACCTCATTTCGTCTCATAATAGTCACACTTTTTATCACCTTTTTTGTTGGAAAAAGGGGGTGTGACTATTGCATGATGAAATAAAATTGGTGCCTTGTTTTTGCAGAGAAAGCTGTCTTTGTTTGAACAATCTTGGAAGGGGAAAGAGAGACAGGAGAGCTCAGCTTGTTTTTTGTTTTAAACTACCTGTGATCTTTACCCAAGGAAAGGGGAAAAACTCATTTTGGAACTCCAAAATGAGGGTGTAACTACTATACAGGGGCAATTATTATAAGATGAAGTATAATAAAGTTTGCATTCACTTTGCTGCAACGGAAATTGTTTATTTATTCATTTACCACACTTTTATCCCGCTCTTTCCAGAGCTGAAAAAAGCCAAGGACAAAGCGAGAAGTGAGAGGAGTTGGAGGGAAAGACTGGGACATCTTAACTACAGATTTTAAAATGGGATGGCAGAGTATTAAGTGGGCATCCCCAACCAAATTGGGAGGGTTTCAGCGGGATGGAAGTCTGCCCCCAGAATAAGAGTACAGGATACTCTTCATGGAACATGAAAGGGAGAACCTGAGGGAAGTCACCTTTCTCTGGAAATTCATAATTACACCTTTTCAAGGACCTTTCATCACAGCAATGAGGTGAATTGAAGTTGCTTCAGAACACCTGGGCATTGAATAAGATTTGAATAATATACGGAAATACATGCTTTTGAGGATTACTTTTAAGCCAGCATTTTGCTACAGTTATAACTCAAAGCCACAAAGTACTTATTTATTGTTAAAAGTTACAAACTGTGGTTTCTCATCACAAAGTAACCAAAATAGTTCCCATTAACAAATCAAACTGCTAGATGCCACTTGCTTTTTATATATAAAGGCAGTGAGACCGCACATACTGCAAAAGAGCAAAGCTATTTCTCATTAATGTTCAATCAGGATGAAATTCGGGTTATGAATATTGAAAAAATAATTAAAATACACTTGAGATTTGTAAGCAATCTGCTTCTACAGTTCTTGCACACTTTAGTGTTATCTCATTTGCTACTGTAATACATGAACTTTGGGAGTCCATCTTCCAGCAGCAACTAAGATCCAGATGATCAGCTATTAGAGAGTTCAGGAAGAATTAAGTTTCTGAAAAGCACAGTTCTACCACATGTTTCCAGGGGACTCTGAGGGTGCATCTACAATACAGCCTCAGACACTACTGCCTAATGCCATGGGAGCTGTAGTTTAGTGAAGCACCAGCACTCTTTGGTAGAGAAGGCCAAAGACTTTGTAAGACTACAGCTCCCATGATCATATAGCATTTAAAGTGGTGTCACAATGCATTAATTCTATAGCGTAGATGCAACTTGAGACACAAATGCTGTAGGACTGAGATGCTTTCTGCAATATGCCTTCTGCATCATTCAACTCCGATAAAGTTTGTGGGGTGTTGTGTGGTTTATGGGATGTATGGCCATGTTTGAGCAGCATTTTTCTCCCAACATTTCACCTGCATCTGAGGCTGGCATCTTCAGAAGCAAGACCGAAAATTCTACAAATTTTACTTTTTCACATCTCCCACCTTTTTCTTTTCTTTCTCTTTCTCTTTTTCTTCTCTCTCTCTGCTTCACACTCTTCTCTTTTCTCTACCCTTTTTCCTGTTTTAGTTAGATTTTAAAACTACTTTGTTTTTAACTATATGTATTATGAAAATATCTAATAAAGATTTTAAAAAAAAGATGCTAGCCACAGATGCAGGCAAAACATTGGGAGAAAAATGCTGCTAAAACACAGCCATACAGCCTGGAAACCACACAACACCCCAGTGATTCTGGCTGTGAAAGGCTTTGACAATACCAATAAAGTGATGTGTATCATTGCTAGTACAAAACAAAGGCTTCGGGATCTCTGGAACATCACTGAGAAAATTGTGTTTTGCTGCTGAGAGATGAGGTGAGACCAGGCCCGTAGCCAAGATTTCGATTCGGGGGGGGGGGGGGGCTGAGTCTGAGTGAAAGAGGGTCTACCCTAGCAAACCTTTTGTATCGTTACCCCAATACCCCCATGGATATGGGATATATTGAGTATGGTGATCAGATCATGATATGAATAAACATAACAGTTTAAATAATGCACCAGTAAGGCCTTTTCGTGAACCACCCTGAGAATGGGGGGGGGGGGAAGCGCCTCAAGCCCCCCCCCCCCCCCCATTGGAAGGATGGCACTAAGCCCAACACTGCTGAAGGACATGGGTGTGTGTTCCTTTCTTACCCCATGGTTGATATTTCCAGGATGGAGCTATGCCCAGTCTATAGTATATTGAGTAGGCTCTAGGCTGCCAAGAATACTCTGGGAGTTGGCACACACTGATGACATCATCTGTGTGCTGACAATGTCTAGGGGGACTAGTAGTAATTTTCCTGAAATATTTACAGTGGAGCCCTGCACAAATATCTCACTTGTGTATCAGACTTTACTGGATTGTAGGATTCAATTGTATTACACACATGCCTGGTAGGAAATTACATTAAATACAGTGTAAGTTGCTTCTGTGTATGTGGGGAGGATTGTGCTGCATATGTAATCACAATAATAAATAATATTACTGTAACTAAACATGCTTAATATTGTGTTAAAACAGTAGAATTTTATAATGTATTTTTCAGAATTGAGGTGGGGCAACAAGTCTTGGTCATGCAATGAGTTCACGGTTCTGATGAGATTCAAAGTGAGAGCCTCTAACAAATGTTTTTACCCACAATAGTATACATAATCAAGTTTTATGGGGGGATTAATTTATTATATTTGATTCTGTTAAGGGAAAAACTGGTCAGAGACCACACAATAATGAAATGCATTATGTAGATAAAGCAAGACCTCTATTTGAAATTGATTACTATGAGAGAGGATAGAAAGAATGAAGAAATGTGTTTTAACATAAAATCCATAAACAATTTGTTTTGCTTTTTCAGTTCCTTGAATTTAAAAGGAATTTGTTTTACTTGCTCCCTGTGGTGCAATGGGTTCAACTCTTGTGCCATCAGGACTGAAGACTGACAGGTCAGAGGTTCGAATCTGGGGAGAGTGTGGATGAGCTCCCTCTGTCAGCTCCAGCTCCCCATGCAGGGATATGAGAGAAGCCTCCCACAGGATGGTAAAACATCTGGGTGTCCCTTGGGCAATGTCCTTACAGATGGCCAGTTCTCTCAAACCAGAAGCGACTTGCAGTTTCTCAAGTCGCTCCTGACACGAAAAAAATTAGATGCCATCAAATATTGCTCACAATGCTTTACAAGTTATTTCTGAAGTTTATTCAGTATAGATTATTCACACAACTCATGACTATCTATAAAAACATTGTGCTGTGTTTCAGCTGAAACATATTCTTATTTGTAAAACCCCTGTAGTTAAATATAATTACAAAACCATTTTATAAGCCTTGCTTACATATATTATATCATTATATCTAGGTTGACTTCATATCATCTACTTTCCGCTCTTAATGTTTCTAATCTCTTATCTTAATATTAACACTTTTAAAAAAAACCCTCTGTTTTTAATATTTTAAAATTCTACACTCCTGGTCTGTGACCGTAATAATAAAATTCATGCATTCATAACTACAAAACCATTTTTCATAATCCCTGCTTACATGTATTATGTTGCTATATCTAAAAGGTTAAAACTCTATGCTGATTTGCTTTTTGAGCCTTCTAATGGTCTGGTTAAAGTTGTCATTGTTATCTAATTACAATAATGTTTCAAATCACACAGTTTTGACTACATGTGATACAAGTGTTGTTGTTTTTGCCGCTGCCATTTTTGTCAAATTTTCTGGAATTTTAATTATAATATTGTGGAAGGCTCTAGTATAGAAGGAGGTCCATGGGGTCTGGCACCACTGAACAAGGGACTAAAAACATTGATGTTGTAGTTCATTGGTTCTCAGCTTTAGATTATCTGGGTGTTTTGAACATCAACATTCAGCTCTCACAATTGAAACACTGGCTGTGTGTTTGAGGCTTCTGATAGCTGTGGTCCAAAACATCTTGAAAAACACAGATTAAGAACCATTGTTGTATCGAAAGCTGATGCTCTGGACAGAAGACAGGCCAGATAGCTGGCATTACATAGCTTCCTGGGCCAAGGTCCCGTACCAATTCATCTGAAAATAAGTCCCATTTAAAACAGTAATCCAGGAAAGCATGCATAGTTTGGAGGCTGAACTCACAAATATCAAGAATCACTATAACCACAAAGGATCTCTGAGGGGAAACCTTGAAGTACTTAGGACAAAGCACTGTGTATAAATGTCAGTAATCATGATGGTGGACCTCCAAAATTAAGGCTGAGACTGGGGCTTTTCTCAAGTAGAATCTCGGGCCCTTTTATAAGGTAGAATGTAGAAGCTGCCTCAGACAATAAATTTGTTTTGTGTGAAAATATAACAACAATTAATAGCTATTTGTTGTTGGCACATTTTATTGGAGAGGAAAAAGGTATTGGTGGCATACTGGAGGTGGTGGTTTTGGTTAAGGTGACAAAATGATTTGCCTTGGATGCAAACCACATGCATTGCTGCAGGGTATTTATGCAAAATTGTGTTAGACCAAACCTGTACTAGTGGTTCTTGTAGTGAAACTACTTCCAGTTAGGCCTATTTTAAGCCTAGAAAAATGGTAGAATAAGTTCCCAACTTGTGATAATTCTCCATCTTTGGTCCTTCTGGTGTTTTGGACTTCAACTCCCACAGTTCCTAACAGCTGGTAAGCTGACTAGGATTTCTGGGAGTTGAAGTCCAAAACAACTGGAAGACCAAAGGTTGGAAACCACTGTATAGTGCCCCCCCCCCCTCTCTCACACACACTCACACACACTTTTTAAATAGATGGAAGAAGCATACCCTGGCTGGGGATCTCTATAATTTTTATGTGCCTGTCTAGATTTCTCTAGGTATCACAGCCCTAGGCATTTGGTTAAGCTGTCTTGTAACAACAGTGACCTATTAGATTTGAGGAAGATATGAATCTCATTGCAGCATCCCACAGAAGAAGAGAATAGAGCTGTCACAGTTGACAGCATTGAGCAACCATTCTTGCAAGGTTGCATGCATGACCCATCATAACAAAAAAAAAACTGTACATGTGATTCTTTGAGTACTGAGAAAGAAAGGACATCCTACCAATGTCTTATCCAATGCTTCCATAGTCCAGTCAAAAGGTTCTTTTCTAGCATTAGAAGGCTCATTCATATCTTCCCTACTACTTACCTCTCTGTGTTCAGCTGAATACTTTTTTTTTTGTTGTGTCAGGAGCGACTTGAGAAACTGCAAATCGCTTCTGGTATGCGAGAATTAGCCATCTGCAAGGACATAGCCCAGAGGATGCCAGGATGTTTTGATCTTTTACCATCCTTGTGGGAGGCTTCTCTCATGTCCCCTCATGGAGAGCCGGAGCTGACAGAGGGAGCTCATCCGTGCTCTCCCTGGATTCGAACCTGCGACCTCTCGGTGTTCAGTCCTACCGGCACAAGGCACCCACTGCGCCACCGGGGGCTCCTAGCTGAATACTTAAAGATACACTATGCATAAGCAACTATGTGAGTCCAGGGCTTTCCCCACATAGTTTTTCCCTCATTATTTCCTTTTCAAGGTTTTTAGTGCATTGAATTTTTGCAACCACTGAGCTGTATACAGAAAGGTTAGGAGCAGGGAAGGTTCATCCTCTCTCTCTCTCATACATTCAGTGCTTTTGAGGTAACATGTGAAATATATTAAATAACAAATGAAGTGTGTGAATGTAATCTACTTCTACTTTTAATAAGGTTTTTTTTCCCTTCAAAAACAAGACTTTCTCAGGTCCCATCTGTGTTACGTGATGTCCCTTGATCTGTTTTACTCATCTGTGTTGCATGGATACCTATCTGCAAAACTTTTTACAAAATTTATTATAGCCTCCTAGATATATTTTAGGGCAGTCATATTTCCATGACTTTAAAAAGCTCTATCACATGCCTGTCTTATTATAACTATAAATCATAGGATTACATTTATTGATTCATTTTACCTATCTCACTTATATAATAGATTCACATCCACTTCCAACAACCAAAGTTAAGCCAAAACTTATTTAGATCACTTGGTACGTCTGAAATATATAAGATTAAATCCAGCACTGTACCAACTACAAAGTGAGTCAGATTTTTTTCTTTAATGCTCTTACTTTTTTAAAAAAAAATCTTTTGAGTCTTACAATATACATTGGGAAGAGGGAAAAGATTGAAACATATATTTTAATCTTCTTTCTCCAAGTCCAATAAAGCAATTGTGGAAGCCTTTGAAAGTTCCCATACCTTTACAGTGTCATTTTGTGACTACAAGTATGTCATTTTCCTGTTGGAAACTGAACATATTTCTACCCATCAGAGGCTTTTTCTTCTTATTACTGATACAGGCAGTCCCTGAATTACAAACAACTCCAAGTTAAGAACGGGTCTGAGAGAACAGGAAGTGAAATAAATCTACCTCTATGAAGGGAAATTCACTTCTGGAAGAGTTATCATGGGGGGAAAGGATCTAAAGTGAAGCTTTCTCACCAGTCCTTGTTTCTACCACAAATGTTTCAAAACCGAGTTCTCACAGGGACAAAAAGTGAGTTGAAGTCACCTGAAGAGGGGTATAGACAGCAAACAGGAAGGAAGGAAGGAAGGAAGGAAGGAAGGAAGGAAGGAAGGAAGGAAGGAAGGAAAGAAGAGGCATATATATTTGTATGTAAGTCGGAACAGGGACATTTCTTAAGTGTGTGTGTGTAAGTGAGACAGATAAAAATGAATCACTAAATACAATCCTATGATTTATAGTTACAATAAGACAGGAATGTTATAGAGCTATGACTGCCCTAAAATATATCTAGTAGGCCATAATAAACTTTGTAAAAAGCTTTGCAGATGCGTATCCATGCAACACAGATGGGTAAAACAGATCATGCGATTTCCATGTTCCGCTGTGCCTTTGTCTAGGCAGTTCACCAGAGAACTGGTCCGACCTTACCTAAGCTCCTGCACTCCTTTGGCCCTCTTTCCTATAATCCTGACACTTTAATGGCTAAGGGCATTACCCTTCCAGCCCAGCCTTATGGATTTTGCACTTCCCTCAGCTCTGTTTAGGAACCACTGCACAAACTCTGAGCCCTCCGAACTCAGCATCTACTGTTGTTCAGCCATGATATTGTTTTATGATGTTTGCTTTGTGATTGTGATATGTTTTTGCCTTATGTGTTGTTGCTGATTTTATTTTATTGTGCTTATTTTAATCTGTATTTCTCGGGCTTGTCCCTTTGTAAGCTGCCCCGAGTCTCTTCGGGGAGATGGAGTCGAGGTATAAAAATAAAGTTGTTATAATTATTATTTGAAACACAACAAGATGAGTCCACAGCAGACAAGATCACTGGCCGTTGTATTGAATCACACATCGGACACTTTCCAAGTGTCTAGGACTGTGTGATGTATCGGCGAATAATGCGTGCACATCCCAGTAAAAGGTGGCCTTCTGCAGCTGGCAGGTGGTAATTTGTGTTTAAGTGCAGGCCAAAGTTTTTAGGCACTGCACTCAGCGTGCCAATCACCACTGTGACTACCTTGACTGGCTTGTGCTAGTCTTTGCAATTTGATCTTTAAATATAAATAATAATAATAAAACTTTATTTATATACCGCTCCATCTCCCCGAGGGGACTCAGAGGTTCCCAGGTAACATCACAAAACATACAAAGCAAAAAACAACATAACAATAAGGTTAACAAAACAAAATATAAGCATAAAAATCCTCATATTGTGTCATTGCTGTTATTATTATTATTATTATTATTCAACACAGATGGGACCTGAGAAACTTGGCTTCACATGTTTTTGAAGGAGGAAAAACTTATCAAAAGTAGAATGTTTAAATTTCATCCACACATTTCATTTTATTGCCAAAAAAAAAGCGTTTTTCTCATTTCCTCAAAAGCACTGAATGTATGAGAGAGAGAGGATGGACCTTTTCTGCTCCTAAGCTTTTTGTATACACCTCAATGATTGGAGAAATCTCATGCACTAAGAACCTTGAAAAGGAAAGAATGAGAGGGAAAAACATGTAGGGAAAACCCTGAACTCATATAGTTGCTCATGCATACTGTATCTTTAAATGTTCAGCTGAACACAGAGGCGTAAGGAGTAGGGAAAATATGCATAAGCCTTCTAATGCTAGAAAAGAGCCATGAGACTAGACTGTGGAAGCCTTGGGTAAGACATTGGTAGGATGTCCATTCATCCCTCAGTCTTCAGAATGTGTGTGTCGATATAGATATGCGCTCGCTCGCTCTCTCTCAGCTCTCCGGTTGGCTCCCACTTGTGACCCCCACAAATGACGGACCTGGACCAAACTTGGCACACAGACACACACCCCCTCCCATGACCAACAGAACATACTGGAGGGGTTTGGGGGAGGGGCTGATCCACCCAGGTGAGTTATAGTTCACGCAGCATCCACATGCCATTGCAACCCCCACGAATGATGGGCCTGGACCAAACTTGGCACGTGTCGGGACCAAGAGCAGGACCTCCCCAGCCAATGACCAACATAACATACCAGAGGTGTTTAGGTAGGGTCTAACCCACCCCTATGGGAGTTGTAGTTTACCCTGCGCACAGAGATCATTCTGAATCCCACCAATGACTGATCTGGACCAAACTTGGCACACAGAACACTGATGAACAACAGAACACACTGGGAGAGTTTGTGGGGACACTGACACACTGAAATGGGAGTTGTAGTTCATCCTGCATCCAGAGAGCACCCTGAAACCCACCGGTGATGAATCTGGACCACATTTGGAACACAGAACCCTGATGGCCAACAGAACATATTGGAGGGGTTGGGGGGCAGGGAGGCCAATGACAGAGATGGATCAGACTCGGCACACAGACCCATCATGGCCAACTTTGAATGAGGCAGGGGTTGGGGGTCATTGACCCATGATTTTGAGAATTGCAGTTCATCCGCATCCCTATGCATTATTTATTTATTTATATTTCTTTCGAGAATTTCTATGCCACCTTTCTCCAGCAGACCCAAGGTG
This sequence comes from Anolis sagrei, assembly GCF_037176765.1. NCBI lineage: Eukaryota > Metazoa > Chordata > Lepidosauria > Squamata > Anolidae > Anolis > Anolis sagrei. The sequence goes on from NC_090022.1 coordinate 156,534,715, forward strand.
GCTCACAACATCATCAAAACATACAGCATATGTGGGGTTGCCTTTCAAGACTGTTCAGAAGCTTCAGGTAGTCCAACAGGTGGCAGCCAGGTTCCTTATTGGAATGGCATACAGGGAGCATACAACCCCCCTGTTGCATCAACTCCACTGGCTGCCAGTCTGCTAATGAGCAGAATTCAAAGTGCTGGCTTTAGCCTATAAAACCCAAACAGCGCCAGTCCAGCTTACCTGTTTCTCCCTTTATGAACCAGTTAGAGCGCTAAGATTGGCTGGGGAGGTCCAGCTCTTGGTCCCGACACCTTTGCAGGTGCGATTGATGGGGACAAGAGATAGGGCCTTCTCAGTGGTTGCCCCTCGGCTGTGGAACTCCCTCCCCA